>NC_089215.1:4086020-4283520 GCF_963930695.1 Labrus bergylta | reverse complement strand
TCCAGAGAGCAGATAGATGTGTCTGCAGTCCTTTCCCTCTCTTTTGTCTGTCTCTTAAATGCAGTTGGTATAATTGATGGAAGTGTTCCTAATGCAGGCACTTTTAGTTTCCATACTTCTCTCTTCTGCCAATTTAAAATTCTTTACCTTTTTTTTTATGTGTGGGAGGCTGAAGTGAGCAGAGCTTTTTGGATGAACGACAGGTGTCTTTGGAAAGACATAAACAAAGAAAAATGAAGCACTTTATTAAGTCTGACAAACAGTGAAAAAGAAGTCTCCGTCTCTCTTGTTCTATATCTTCTTAATGAGGTGTGTTAAATTGCTCTTTTAGAGAGAGATTTCTCGCAGCCTCGCCTCCAAGTGCAGCAGAAATAAATGAAATCAGATGTTCCCACTTTGAGATAAAACACTCGCATTAAACTCTACTGTCAAAGGACGTTCTCTTTATTTTATATATGTATCATTTAGAGTCTCTTTAATCTGCGTTGTTATTATCTTTGTGTCACTTTTACTATCATCACAGATTAGTATTTATGTGTAACTACGGAATTTGAAAGTGTGAATGCCAGAATTTAACCGTTTCATCGTCTCCTCTCTGTGCAGACGGACTGGGGCGGTCAGAGGACCCTGCAGAGGAAGTGGACCACCTTCCTGAAGGCCAGGATGGTGTGTTCGGTCCCCGAATACGAGCTGCACCTCAACATCCTGCGCAGTGTGTTTGTCCTGCAGGGTCGAGACGCTCAGAGCAGCGTCTTCTACGGCGTCTTTGGACTCGAATGGTAAGAAACGTCAAATTTGTCCTTTCTTTTCATAGCCTTGCATTATGTTTCTGAGTTGTGCTGGAGGGAAATTACAAAAAAGAGTTACACTCAGGGATGAACTGATTGTATTTTGGCAGAAAGAGGCCTTTGAAATCACCTTTTTCACTGCAGCGCAAGAATGTGTTCGCTTATTATGACACAATTTCATCAGTAGAGCTCGCCAATAGAGGGTGTTGAATGAAAGACCTTCACCGAAGAAGATTTTTTAACAATTTGTTTGAAACATACATACATATATTTAAAGAAACCACAAAAATAAAAATTGTAGATTGAAAATGTTCTACGGCGTCCATTAACTCTTGTTATTAGTTGTACATTTGCTTTTATTCCTCCTCAGTAGAAGAGAGAGGAGCTTGAATGGGCGACGGAAAAGTGCGCCTCAAATGCATTACACACCACCGTCCAACAGGGGGCAGCAGAGGGATACGTCCCATGAATAGAGGCATAAATAGCGGGGAATTCTAGTGTAGTGTTGCGCTACATCCTAGCTCCATCTGTGAGAAAATCCCCCGACCCCCTGCCGCCATCGGGTAACACTGTCTAGGGGTCGACAAGGTCACTGTCAACATGAGAAGGTCCCGCCCCTTTCCTCTCTCCTTCCTTTTAAAATGTCAGGAGTTACTTCAAATTTGGCCCAAATGTCGACTTGGATTTCGGGAAGAACATATTTGATTTCAGTTGTCTTAAATCTAAAGTGAAGATGACTGTGAGCCCTCGTTCATCCACATCTCGATAGCATATCATGTCAGGATGATTTGACCTTTCTGAACCTTTGAATAATCACTCAACGAGGTAAGGTGTCTAGCATTCAAAATCCCTGATAGTCACTGTCAGAGTAAGGGGAACATTTACATATCCCTCCTCCGCACTCCTTCTTGTCTCATTAAATTAGGCGTAAAATGTTTGGATTTTTCCTCGTTCCATCTTGTTCAACATGAGCAATCCCGGCTTTTCTCTTGATTTATGTCATTCTGACTTGTCGTCCTTAAAAAAACAAGACCATTGGCAGACGTCACATTGGGCTGTTGGCACCTCCTTATCTCCTTGTTCTGGTATTTTTAAAGTCTTCACAGTAAATTCTAGATAAGATAATCCACAAAATGAGTGGATGAGTGGAGAAAATTCAAACCCCGGCTGAGTTGTAATCCGAAACAAAAAGCTGCTGCGAGAGCTGACTGAGTGACAATGTCAGAGGACGACGGATGCCGGTGGAATATCTGGCCAGCGGTGCGAGCGCTTGTTTATGCCGATATGCAGAGTCATGCTGCATTAAACTGTCCCAAGGGGTGTTTGGATTGTGATGGAGAGGATAACATTGCAACGGGACAGTAACACCATTTATTTCTCTCTGTAACTTTCCTTTCTTTTCTTTTTTTTCATCTCCACTCCTGTGAGACTCCTCTTTCGCTCTCCTTCCTCTCCTCTCTTTCTCTCTTCAAAAAAACACACCTGCAGGAGTTTTGAGTCGTCACCGCGTGTTAGACTCAAGCGTGCAATGAATGACTAAGCCCCTGAGCTATAAGACTCACCACTTTTGAAGGCAGTCTCCGGTTTCAACCTGGATCTCATTTTTCTCACCTGAATGCTTTTTGAAGACTGAGATGGGCACACAATGGACTTCAAGAATGTGACGCACCCCCCATTACTAATCTCACCTCTAGGGCTTCAGATTAAGGGTTACCTGGTTCCCAACTTCCAGGTATAGAGTGTTTTTCTTACACAGGTGCAGCACCATGACCACAAACAGGGCTGCTTTCTTCATGACTCACGGGGAGTGGGTTTCTGTGAGTGTGCTGCTCAGAAATCTGCAAATACTTAGACATACTTAGCTTCTGGAGATAAACCACATGCCTCTCAGTGACACATCTAACACATGCTCATTCAAGAAGAATGATAAGCACTTAGAGGAAAAAACTAATTGGATGACCTTTACACCTTCAGTTTTCGGAGGAAAAAAAAAAGACAAGCAGCCTTTATACTTTTTTTTTTTTTTTTTTTTTTTTGCCTGATCTGAAATTTGTTTGATATTTGATCTGGGTGGCAGTTGCTCCCCGGATAATATAGCTTCAGTGTTTGTCCAACATTGAATCATTAATCCTGAGTGTGTCCCTCTGGATGTGTCTTCGGGGTTTTGGGGTATTGCCTTTCAGGAAGAACATCAAAGCGTCTGCGATCTGCCAGTACGCCTTCTCAGATGTGCAGAGGGCTTTCGAGGGGCCGTACATGGAGGTGCAGGACTCGAAGTGGAGGGAGTACACGGGGAAAGTCCCGGAGCCGAGACCTGGATCTGTAAGTTTCATCCTTTAAAAACCGCACATTGGGTGCAGTTTCAAACGTAAACGGCAATGAGGAAGTGCCTTAAACAGCATTCTGTCTAACGGCCAGCAGGGGGCGACTCCATTGGTTTCAAAATGAAGTCTAAGGTGGAATGAAGTCTCTAAAAACACCTGAAAGTTGTGCATCATTTGTGCCATCTCAAGGTCTGATGAGTGCAAACACATGCTCGTAAAGTTATGCAGCATGGTGCAGTTTGTTCTTCTTTTGCATCTGATTGTGGAGTTGAGCTTAATGTATCTCCACTGGCTGCAGCGCGGAGCTGTTCAAGGTACTCTCACCCTGACGGAGCTTTAATCTGTCCACGCGTAGATGATAATCTTGTAAATACTGAGGCACAGTTGCCACCAACTCACAGCAGACGCTAACTTTTCTACTTTATCTGGGCATGGCTGTTAGCGCTGTCGTTTTTTGAATCTGGTGTTTTTTTCCATTGAGGCTCATTGCCTTGAGGGGGTTCATTTTGCCCCAGACGTAGGCTTATGAATATGCATCTTTTAAATATGTGCAAACATCACTGGAGGACATAGATACTGTTTGCTCTGCAGCGCAGTTTAGGATGCATTTAACCATTCGCCTCGATTATTTAAAACAAGATGAGAAAATTACCTGACTTCTCAGGAGATTAATTACCTTAGTCAACATTTTCCAAATGTGTTTTTAAGGTCTTAGTCACTATTTGCACGTCTTCTTTAATTCAGCATGATGTTCATTTTGTAACTTCTTGTCCTGTATTGGAGAAAAGAAGGTTGATCTTTGGCATGGCTGACTGTGATAAGTACCACAGCAGCCTTTACACCAGGATTCTTATCCCTATATGCTCAGTTCAGGTTCCAAATCCAAGATAGCTGCGACCGAAAAGAGAAACTCAAGCCTTAGGAACAGTCAATTAACCCGTACGTGACATCACTGTGGCTGTGATAATCACTCACTGTGTTGTATATCTCTCCAGTGTATAACAGATCTGCACAGGTCCAAGGGCATCAACTCCTCTCGAGATCTCCCCGACAACGTCCTCACTTTCGCCAGAAGGCACCCACTCATGGCCAGTCAGGTGCACCCCATAGGCGTGCGCCCACTCATGTTCAAGAGGAGCGTCAACTATGTCAAGATCGTCGTGCACAAAGAGCCGGCGCTGGATGGGAAAATTTATACCATTCTGTTTTTGGGAACAGGTGAGCTTAACCACTCTGAAAAACTCTGCAGACATGCTTACAGCGAGTAAAAATTTCCAATGAGTGTACCTGGAATGACGAGACATTACGTTGCATTTCAAAGTCAATCAGGCGTGTCGATTGAAAAGGTTGTTTCTTTTTTTTTAACAGATGACGGCTGGCTGCACAGAGCTGTAGACATCGATGGAGAAATGCACATAATGGAAGAGCTGCAGCTGTTTGAGAAACCTCAGCCCATAGAGAGCGTGGTCTTATCCTCCGCTCTGGTATGCGTTCATATATGGAGAGTCAAAAGAATACGACTTTAAATACCTTGTTTCTGCTGAAGTCATGCAGATAAATCTTTCTTAGCGATGAACATATTTAACAATATTTTAGTTCCTACATATACTGCCTGAGTAGTGTTGGCAAAGGTTACGCTAAGCTAATTTGCGGCAACCAAGCGATTCTTTCCAAATTTCCAAATCCATTAGGTAGTGACAATAACAACACTTGTGTTTCCAGTTGTAACTTTAGGCTTTAAAGGCTTTATATGCGATTTTTTCATCCAGCAGATGTCGCCCCTTGAGCACCAGCATGAAACCAAAACAACTCGCGCTGCATTGTTGTGTTAGCATGCTAATGCTAGCGATCTTTATTATGCTGGTATCTTCACACTGCATGTAAATTTACCTGAAATGAGCGTGATCTAGAAACACAGTTAAGCAGTGAGTACAGTATGTTATTCTTCTTTTCTCTAGTCCCTCAATTAAACAACTTTTATACACAAGGGGAGGAGTCAGCCGGCCGTCCGGGCGATGTGAACAAACTGAAGATAGGACTCTGAAAACTCTGAAAACATCACAGACAGTCATGACTCACAGAGTTATTTTCAGAGGATATACTTGATTTCTATTACATTTAAGTGTTAAAAATCACATATAAAGACTTTAAAGTAATTTGCAAACACAATAACGGACCGACCAATAATGGATTTTCTATTTTACAGCGGAGCATCTACGTCGGCTCCCGCTCTGGAGTCGTGCAGGTGGCCATGTCGGCCTGTCAGAGGTACACTTCCTGTTACGACTGCGTCTTTGCCAGAGATCCGTTCTGCGGCTGGGACGGGAGGCAGTGTGTGGAAATCTCTTCACGTGCACAGAGGTGAGGGAGCACACAGCTGTGCACACACACACACACACACACACACACACTGGACAGCAACATGTGGACAAACTAAAGGTGCATTCACTCTAAAGGACTCACGGGGGTTTCAAAGTAGGAAAAAACAAACAACGCTCCGGCAATGAAGCTTAGAGAGAAAAAAACCAAAAAAGAGATTTGGCAGAGAAAGAGACAGATTCTTGCAGAGACAGATACATTTGCATTGCTACATCACAGATCCGGAGTCTATATTCCCCAAAGCCTCCTCTGCAGCTCCACCTGTTTATTCTTCTTCTGCGTCTTTCATTTCCTCATAAAACTTTTTCTATTTCTGCTCCATCTGCTGCTGCGTGTGTTTGAACGACAGCTACAGACATTTTCATAACCCTTAACAGTTTGAAAACAGCTTCTTTTTTTAAACGCGTAAAATACAGTTACGTTGTTTACATTCTTTAAAAACTCAAACATTCCCTCAAATAGACTCAAATATTTTTTTAACATGTTGGTCAAATCATACAGTTAGCCGTCCTCACATCCTCATTCGATGCCCCCCCTCTCTTGAAATGATAACAAACCTCCAGAAACATGTGAATCATTTCAGCTCCGTGTACATTTTTGCATTACTTGACCTTTTGTAGTCGATGTTTCTTTCTTCCTTCTTGGCCCCTAAAGTAAAAAAAAAAAAAGTCTGATTAATTATTAATGCAGCTCACTTTCTCTTCCAGCTGAATTTTTCACGTCGTCAAATAATGTAGTCGACCTGGATTTCTCTCCCCCAGCAGCTCAGCTGGAGCTTTTTCTTCTTCTTCTGACGTGGGAAAGTTTGGACTCAAATTAAGATGAGCTCAAAAAGAACATTTGAATTTTAAAAAATACTCAGAATGAATTAACATTTAGGTTCAGTGTCATTAAAACAGGCAGAATTATTCTCTGTATGGTAACGAGGAGAAATTCTACAACCCCCCCAAGTATTTTTAAGTAGAATACATTTTATATGTAGTTTATACTAGTGTTGCAGATCTTGAAATCAGTCTTGGTCTCAAGATTAAGACCACTTGTTGAAGGTCTTGTCTCGGTCTCAGACTGGGCGGACTCTGGATTTAAAATCAAGACCACCACTGAAAAGCTATATTTCCACATCATTACTGTGCTTTGAAGAAAAAGGCTTCTTTATAAAAGAATAAATAACTTCAATTCACTCATAATTTGATGTCTGTGATGTTTTCAGAGTTTTCAGAGTCCTATCTTCAGTTTGTTTACATCGCCAGGACGGCCGGCTGACTCCTCCCCTCGTGTATAAAAGTTGTTTAATTGAGGGACTAGAGAAAAGAAGAATAACATACTGTACTCACTGCTTAACTGTGTTTCTAGATCACGCTCATTTCAGGTAAATTTACATGCAGTGTGAAGATACGAGCAGAATAAAGATCGCTAGCATTAGCATGCTAACACAACAATGCAGCGCTAGTTGTTTTGGTTTCATGCTGGTGCTCAAGGGCGACATCTGCTGGATGAAAAAATTGCATATAATGCCTTTAAGCTCTTACGTAAATATAGCAGAGATAAGTTTTTAACATATACTTTATTATACCCTGAGAGAAATTCTAACAATCAATCCCTCGTCCAATTTTAGTATCGTGCATGTGGTATGAAGTGTATAACTTTGAATTAGTTCTGAGTTGCAGTACTTGAGTAAATATGATTGATTGATTGATTTATAGAACTTTATTGTCAGACAAAGTCTAACATTCGTCTGGCATCACATCGGCTCCATTTATATTTAAGAATGAAAGACAAGATACAAAAACACCAAACAAATATTCAGACACGCCTTCAACTCGCTTTGATCTGCGACTCAGCTCCATCTCAAACGTTAGGACCGACTGGTGCACAAATATTCTGAGATAAATTCCACCACTGTCGGACTAGCACACATGATAATCTGCTGCCAAATCAAACAAACACGCTCTCATACAGAGAGAGATTACTTCAGCCTCTCTTCGTGCTGCAGACTGTTTGTGGCTCCTTTCATTCACTCTGCATGACTGAGCTGCAGACATCTTAATCTGCCATTAGCGGCAGACACGTCAGCCTCTCCTGTGGGGGGTTTTTGTTTTCAGGGGGGCAGCATCACATTTTGGAGAAAGCAGCAAAAAGACTTGAATGTTAAAAGGAGGTTTTTACACTCCTCTGTTCAGGACTGAAGCATACCTTCTTCGTTTCTCCGACGCTGAATTAGCCAGAGGGAGTTAAAGGTCTGCTCTCCGGTGTTTTTATTTACAGAGGTGGTTTGATAGAGATACGGAGATGGCTATAGATGGACACAGTAACATGTTGTCAGAAAGCTTTTATATATGCTGCTCACTGCTGCCTGGAACTTTTCTACAGTTGGACTCAAATTGCAAACTTTTGCTTTCGCTCTTTGAATTCAAATTATTGCTGCAGAAAAAGAGTTGCTCTCTCTCTTCTGACTGCAGATGTTTTGGGTTATTTTAGAATCCGGTTGCCATCTTCTTACTGTTACAGCTAATATGAGGTTGTCAGGATTTGTGATGTGATTGTTTGGCACTCAACCACAAATCCCAGTTTAATACCATAACCTTGATATTTTTGTCTCTTCTACAGAGAAATGTAGAATCTGAACATAGGGGTCGTGATTTTCAGCAAGTGATGTGTTCTGGTTTCAGTTTGTAGTCAATTTGTAGTCCGAGCTGTTTGACTTTAGGTCCTGACAGAAATTAATATCTCATGAGCTCTGAAAATCCGTCATCTGTAGCAGTTGTTAGCCTGTAAAAACTTCATCTAAGTGAGGGGGCGTGGCTTTTGAAGGAGCACAGAGGGGAGGGGTCAGGTGCAGACGTAGCACTGAGGGAATGCTACTTTCAAAATCATGCTTGTTTTCGATAATTACAAACCCTGCCTTAAACTTACCTAAATTGCAAGCAAATCTCGTTCAAATGTGCTTCTCTTTCCGGCTCATATCGCTGAAGTGAGCTCTAGTAAAGCTGCAGTTATAGTTTACATTTTACCGTTCGACTGAGACGCAACATCACATTTGTTAGTTTAGTATATTTTGTTTTTATTTCTACATGCTGTTTGTTTCTTCTGCCTTTCACTGGAAAAAAGATATGTTCATCTCAGTGACGGATGTTTTTCCCTCTATTTCAGGTCAAATATAACCCAGGACATCTCGAGAGGGATCAGAGGCTGCAAGGAGAATTCAGGAAATGGTATGACGACAATACACAAACACACACACACACACACACGCCTTCTCACATACTGTACATGCATTATGTAACATCATCACTCTAGTTTTTTTTTTTTAAGTTTAGCATTTAATTTTACCTGCATCCGTTCCCTTTGATCAGTTTTCCTGACACACAGAGATTATGAGGTGAAAAAAAGTCCAATACTCTCTTTTTTTTTTTTTTGCTTTGAAGCATTTAGCAGCTATTAAAGGATTTCATAGGTGAGCGAAGCCTTACCCATCCCCCAGGTCCCAGAGTACACATTTTTTAATCAGGTCCTCTCTTGCTGGAGGTCATGCGCGTCTTGCTGGCTGCATTGCGGGGGCTCCTTACATTTAAAGAGGCTTATGAAACGTGATGGAGAGTGATGCTGATAGGTCGAGCCGTGCTGGGCGCTCACCTGCACTTTGAATACTTAACACACGGCGACCTGACCTCTCCGTAATCATCCCTCTGTCCTCATGCATTTTTCTCAAAGATATCCACCACTTTATGTTCCTCTTCTTTCTTTCGTAGCTCAATCTCATAGATCTCTTTTCTCTCTTTCTCTCTCTTAAGTGGTTCATCGAAGGCGTTCTGTGATGTCAGGCGACGACGTGCTACTCCAGTGCGAGCTGCGGTCCAACCTGGCGACCCCGCGCTGGACTCTTAACGGCAAAGAACTGCAGGGATACGGACTCAATTCGGGCTACCGCATCGGCACAGACGGCCTCCTCATCATCGGAGCTCGAGCCCAGCAGAGCGGCTCGTACCGCTGCTTCGCCGTCGAGAACTCCGTCTCGGTTTTGGTGTATTTTTACACGGTCAAGGTGCACACCGACCCGTACTTCCCCGTGGAGCCGACGGCAACAACAAACCCCACGACGGTTTCCAGCCCAACAGTTTTCTCCACAACCACCCCCACCGAGCAGCCCCTCCCCTCGCCTCCGGCCCCGATGCCGTCAAGACCGGAGTATCAGACCTACAGGCACATGGAGGCCGTGTACATTTCCCTCGTGGCGGTCCTCGGAGGGCTTTGCCTGGTGCTCAGCGTGGTGTTGCTTTACATCAGCTTCTGCAGCAGACGAGCAGGAGCTCAGGACAGGAAGTTCTCCCAGCAGGGGCTGCAGATCTTAGGGGGCTCTGAAAGAAAAAGGAGCTCCCATCTGGAACTGAAAACCATCTCCAGCCACTGCAACGGCCGCCAGGGTCGTCGCTCCATCTCCGTGCCGACCTTCGGGGACATGGGCGACGGGTTCATCCAGATAGTTCCAGGCGAGGGGGGGTTCTCTCCATGCAAAACGCCTCCCCCTGCACCTCCTCTTCCAATGCCGCCCCCTCTTCCCAACGTGGACTACGCAAACGGGCTCTCTGCCACGCTGCCCAGCGTGCTGAGGAAGATGAACGGGAACAGCTACGTACTGCTGCGGCAGGCCGATCCGGACGGCATGTCCCCGCTTTACCACTCCTTCACAGAGGAGCTCAACAGGATCCTGGAGAAGAGGAAACACACACAGCTGGACTTGCAGCCCGATGAGAGCTCCATCTAGGACAATCGCTCAGTTTGTTGTACCACTGTTATTTATTTTTTAACCCCAATGGTGACCCATCACGTTGTGGGGAGTATCAACTGTTGTATCCAACGCTGCTGTCATTTATCCAGTGTCAGAGTTCCTGCAGTGTCCTAACTGGTTGGAGATGTGCAGCTTCCTGTGTCTCCCAAATTTCACTTCAAGAAGGTCAAAGTTGGAGCTGTGGAAATATCTACCATCGACTGCACGGTTACAAATAACACCGGGTAGAGCGCTAAAGGATGCTACCTCAGTGTAGACTCTCTGGAGACTTGAGAAAAAATGCCGGTAGGATGATGAAAAAACGTGCAAAAGGAGCTAAATGGGACATGGATACAGAAATAAATCAGGCCAGGAGGTAGTCATGAAAGTTTCCAGACTTTTTTTAGTGCAATGTATTATAACGCTTCTATGGAGCTTCAAGTGATAACACCTCCTGAAATCTATCTTTTGTGCATTGTTACACGGCTAAGAATATTTCCTACCTTCTGCCTAACTTAACCCCCACCCCACCCCCCCCCGAAACCTGACAGCAAATCCAGCACAAAGTTTTTTTGTGGTAGCTGTTTCGTCGTGGTAGACCTCCCCCTGGTTTCGGGAATTTCAGTGTTCATTTATGACCAAAAATTGTTACACAGTCAGGAACAATGGAACGACGAAATTGGCGAGCATCCCATCTACTGGTGTGTGGATACGGCGGCTAATGAGGAAGCTACCCGTCTACCTGAGTGACTCTCAGCTCCTCCTATGAACTCACTCATCCATCACATTTAATGATGATGTTATTTTAGACAAGCTCAAGTATATGTGAGCATCCAACAAGATGGACAAGCAGAGAAGAAGATTATGCTACACAATGGTTAGCATCATTTCACATTTTGACATTTAAGACTTTTTTTAATCGAACCCATTGTTAGGCTGCGAGTACTGTAACATTTGTTTTCTTGATTTATTCATATCACAATTATTGCCATGCATTTTTTAATCTGAAATTGAGGAAAATTGTTAAGAATTTCAATCATAATTACCAAGAGCCATGGGATATTTTTCGAAGTGGTGGTATTGGCGACCAACAATCTACAACATTCAAATATGAAAAGCTTACTATGTGACTTTTAGAGCAGATTTCAAACCAAACAAATGTTCTCCTTGGACACACTTCCTGTATCCCTCAGCTTCCGCCTCCACACTTCCTCTGTCCTCCTTTCCTGCTCAACAGACAGACTCTTCAGGCCAAAGAAATTATTTTCTGAGGTTTGGAAACTCTGTCAGTTGTACTCTGATGTGGACACTCCCTCATTATGTTCCTAGTTACATCGTCCCTGAGTTGGCTGAGCCGTCACTCGTCCCCCACGTAGAGCGGTTGGAGAGGGAGCAGTTCACAAAAACATGTATGAAACATACTTGAGCCGCTCAATGACACATGTACAAGCTGAAGGTAGCGCCGTCCCGTCCATGTGAAAACAGAGCTGAGAACAACAAACCCATTGGGAGTTCTTTAGAAGGTCATTACTCCACAGTGTATTTAAGTCAGGTCCATGACATTTTTACTTTATCAGTGTGAATTTTGCTTGTGAAGCCTTTAAAGGGAAACATTACGAGATCCTCAAAAATATAGAAGCTCAAACCAACGAGCGTCTCACACATTCATGACCCTTTTTTTGTTGTTGAATCCAATTAGACTACAGGTACAACCCTTATTGTGTCTTTATAGGAGCATGTTCGGTTCTTAGAAGATACATTTTACTTGTATAATCACTTCAAGAAGCCAAATCTGTTACAGTACACAAGAGCTCAGGTGGTACAGTGCGACGAATCTCACATTTCAACTTTAAAACACAGTTTCTTGACTTTCCTCTGTCCTTGTGTGAATCGTTTTAACTGCATCACTGTTATATATGTTTGTAGCAATACAGTATTGTGTCAGTGCCAATGAAACAACATCTGTAGCAAACTCAGATTCTGATTTCTTCCTGTTTTTGAAAGGCAGCTTGAGCAGTGTGTTAAAGAGCAGTGGTTAGTTTGTGGTCAGATTGATTGAGTCTATTGTCGACCTCAGGCTAGATTCAAGGCCCGGGGAGGCTGAAAGAAAACTATGACACACACACTAGAAACAAACAGACGAGATGCTGTTAAGAAAACGCTTGCTCGCTTGTTCTATATTTAAACTGCTAAACACAGTTATACTCTGTCTCTGTCAGCCTGAAGCTTTGTTTTTTAGATCACTCATCAAACCTTGAAGATGTCGCTCCTACCTTAGACATCAAGATTTATAGTTTCACACCAAGAGATTTAAAAAAGAAAAGAAACACAGGATTATTTTAGTCATGTTGAAAAGTGCAAAAATTATTTTTAGGGAGATGTGTGCGTTCTTTGCCGCAGATGGGCTGAATCAGAGCAGAGGAGACCTTCGCTCATGCAACCTCAGTGTTTACCTTACATTAGAGCATTGCCAAAACAACAAGAGCTGCAAGGTGAACAGCGCTGCGATTGAATATCACATGTAGAACTTGAGAGGGAAGTGACCGAAATGAATCTCTAAGTGGTCTGTAAACGTGTCACAGACAGTGTTCAATAAATATCTGTCATTCAGGAAAAGTGTTGAATCAGCTAATGTCCTCGTGGCTCAGCACGTTGACTCGCTGTGTGCATTTGTCACTGAGAGAGAGAGAGAGAGTCAGTGACACCTACAGCAGTGCTTGGCTCGCTTCCAGAGAGAGGAGGACGACGAGGGCTTCTTGTCTGTTTGAGTTAGAGCGCGACCGTCTCTGCAGGTGGAGGCAGACAGGAAACATTTGACCCGAGTGTCCTGGTTAGCCATGCAGGAAGAAGATGTTGATACAGAGGCAGGAGCTGATTTACACTTGTGGGTTTTATAGGTGTCATGTTGTCTGCCTTCAATGCCACATTAAGAACCTTTTATTGAGCCCTTTGAACTGATTTTTATTCAGGGGAAAATTCACACTAAAAAGACAGATTAGTGTCTTATTGTTGACACATCAAATTTAGTCATATATCTTTTCTTTAGTTGGCAATTGTTAGGATGAATATTTTCCTTTTGTTCGCCTCTATACCAGTTATAAAGGCTGTTGAGAGTTTGTGTTCAATTCACCCTTTGAATTCAACAGAACATGGGAGGACATTTTTTGCCAGAGTTCATTTCATGTTTGTTTGTCTGTTCCCTTAGACAAATGATCGGACATTACCTTGTCTGTTTTCAGCCTGCTTAAACCACTACTGCAACTGATTGTTTACTGATTCTTTTGACTCTGTTCTCTCTGTCACAATTGCTATGCTAACAATAATTTTTATGAAAAGGGGGGAGTGGATTGGGGGGTTCAGGACAGAAATCAGTCTTTCAACCAAACAGACATTTAATCGTTAGCTAGATTGTTAGCCCTTGCATGGAGCTTCTTCTGCCTTATATTATTTCAAATAATCATACGGAATATGTTGTATGTACGCACCTTATCGATCGTTTTATTGAAGGTTTAAAGGTTCAGATTGAGTCTACTGGGCATATTTCAAACTCTATGCTAATCTAGATTTGGGAAATTTTTTCGCAACTTGATTAAAATTGCTACATTTCCAATCAAACGTGAATCATTGCGCTCCATTAACAAGTATTCCTAATGCTGTCCACACTGCTGTGACTATCCAAGTGTTTCCATGTTATGTTTTTTTTTTGTATAGGTAATTCAAAATGTGACAATTTTTTTGGTTGCGTTAAACAAAAAATCACACTGTATGCAGACGACTTTCTTTTATACATTGCAGTTCCCAGAAGAGTATCTGTGTTGGACACTGTCATGTTTTCATAAGAACTGAAGAGTTTTTAGTCCAAGTTCAAAAAGGGTGAAAGATGATTTAAAAACTGGAAGTCACCATCACCATCTGGTTCGTGGACTTGACTTCAAGTTTTGCATTTTGGCTCTCGTAATTTTTATTGTTGGCACTCTGTATTGGCTTCACTGCATTCCTTTCTTGTGTACAGTCTTTAGTCCTGGCTCTTTTCGCAGAGAGCAGATGACAATACAGCTGCTCCTGTTTGCAGACTCTAATTTGCATGTTTTCAGCTTTACGCTGTCAGCTTTATTTTGCCCTTTTCCTTGTTTTTATCCTCACACCCCCTGCTCACTTTCTGTGATGCCTTTTTTGTTCTCCCGTCTCATCACCTCTGCATGACAGTATCATCCATTAAACCCCATACTCACATCCACACTCTCTCTCTCAAGGACCCTGCTGAGTTTACAAAGGGCCCTGATGGCCTCTTATCAATTAGAACCAGTTTTCCAAGAGCCCTGCAGTTAATTTGTGTTTTATGAAAGCACCTCATATCAACTGGGTTTTCTGCATTTGTTTATCGCGAGGGACACAGTAATTGCCATTGCCACATTTATAGCTAATGTGATTTGTTTTATTGCACTAATTTCCAGCGAGACTCAGACGGAGTGAAAAGAAATCTGTGTTCCTGAATTACATATTTTTTAAATGATCCACGGTAACTTAAATGTTTAAATCATGCAAGCATTTAATTTTATATAAAGTGAATTTTCAAAGAAATGTTTTTGTTGGCTAACGTTTAAAAGTGTATAATTGGTACAACATGGCACTGCACTTAACCATGTATTATAGCAAAGCTTCCATAATTAAGTGGCCTCATTCAAAAGTTGTTGACATTTTTTAACAAAGGGAAAAAGAAAAAGCCTCACATGAATCTGCAACCATTGCTGCTGCTACGTTTTTTATTCCCGTTTAAGGACATTGTGTTTACAATAGACACTGGATCTGCACTGTATATGTAACTATGGACTTTTGGTTCAACGGGCTAATTTATTAGCTACCTGTACATTGTTTCTGTACAAAAAAAAACACCTGCATTCACTAACATGACTTATACATCCTGCTGTGTCAATTTGCAAGATACAGTACATTTTGCGTAGAAGTAGATTATTTCTCCAGATGTTGGCCAAAGAAAGTGGTGTAAAGAATTCACTATTTGTACTGTTGATTTGTCAAGACATTGTTTAAAGTCATGTAGTTTTCCTTTGTGAACTGTGACACTTTCCATCCAGTTGGTTCTGTATGATGTTTGATGTAGATAATCCAATCTAAGTTGTCTTCTCAGAATTGAACTGACTGATGTCATATCCTTGCTCCATGTAGTTTAAACACCTGAGCTGTTCAGAAAGGATTTTTTTCCATATTGTCTGTTATGTCTTATTTATTTGAGTTCATTAAATTTCCACTTGCTTCCTTGCGGATTAAAAAAAAAACACTTTGCATTCTGTCCTGCCTGGGGGAGAAGTCGGTGTCAACAGCCCTGAGGGGGAAGCCAGGAAATAATATGCAGAACATGTTTGCACCAAAGCCTATTCTCCAGACGCCGTGATGTTTCGGATGTTTTTAGCTTGTGGCGACATGCAAGGCCACTGTCTTCCACTGGGAATGAAACCCACATCATCCCGGAGTCATTTACATACATATATGACTGACAGAGCGGAGGTACATTTTAACCTTAGAGGGGGGATAATGGCCATTTTCAGAGCGGTGTTCAAGGCAGTAACTTAGCAACAGCTTCTTTATTTAGAGCCTTTAATGTCCTTGTTGGTCTAGCTGTGCCAGGTCCCCCGTGAGGAGAACACAGTAGTTCTGATATTTACCGTTACCATTAACATGCATGAGACAACAGAAACCTTTTCGACATCATCAGCACCATTAATGGCTGGAAAGCAGAATCAAATTTTTATACATTTTGTTCTCTAAAGCTAATTTCTTCATGACAACTATGTGGGTGCTGAACATGGTGAAAGCCAAAAATCTGAAATCCGGGCTCCAAATGTGAGTCAACAAACCAATGAGTGATGTCACGGTGGATATGTCCAAATATATGGTTTATAAAAAAAAAAACAGGAGAGTACAAAAAGATCAGACAGCTAGTGAACCTGGAGACATATTCTCTGCGTCATCAACCTTTACCTAACAGTTACCTAAAAGTTTACAGATAACTTATTTTAATTGAAGTAGTGACAGACAGCCTGAGGGGCCTGATGGCAATTTAGCAGAAAGTAAAGGAAATCAGCACCAGCGTCCTGCTGCAGAACTCAATTTCTGTTTCTTGCATATCACCATCCTCTGCAGTCATCTCACGTTTCTATTGTACATACATTTTCACAAATAATAACCAAACCATTTCCCTGTGGCTGGAGTTATATAATATACACAGTATAAACCAACAGATTAGAAGTCATCAATCATCAGAAACAAGCGATCTGTCCTAGGGGCACCTTTCAAGTTCTCTCTGAAAACTCAGCTCATTTGTATTCACCTGGTGATTAGAAGTTGTGGTGAAGAACACAGAGGTCATTTGTTGAGGGGGAAGCAGGGTCACCTCGTCTGCCTTCGCTTTCAAATTATGATGAATTCTGGGTAAGAACTGCAAAGAGAGGAGTGAGTCATTTCGCCAGCATCAGTCTTGTTAAATTTTTTATTTTTTTTTGGGGGGGGGGGGGGATCACCCACTGGAGGAGTTTTCTGTCCCCTCACAGCTGAAACAGAGGACAGGAGGAGGTTAAGACTCGTCCTTCAGGCTATCACACAACCATCTGTCATGTTCATTTAAGATTGAGTCATCTAAGGATGTGACAACCTTCAAACCTCAGTATGAAAACATGTACATTCCTCTAGTAGTTCAAATATAAAGGGTGATCATCTGCCGTCTGTCTCTTTTTCGTCGAGGTTAGTAAACTGCAGTTAAATCGGTCAGACGTAACACCACTGTACATCAGCTTTGCTCTGTTGATCTTCTCCTGACAAGCTGTTCAAACACAACTCAAAAGAGAACATCTAAATTTAAACACCAGAAGGCAGCATGTGCACAATTTTTTTATTTTATTTTTTTCATTCCAACTTCTCCCAAGCGCTGCTGCTGCTGCTGCACCTTCTACAAAAACATCTTCAAATATCCTTGAGATTAAAAAGCAGTTACTTGCTTTTTTTTTAACAATTCCTGCTGACAAGCCTCAAGTGCTGGATTCTTGTAGCGTCTATTCAAATGTGGCATTCAGATCTGGAGCAGTGTGCTCTTTCCTGAACCGCTGAAGGGCCATCAGCCCGGACGACAGAAGGGCATATTAAAAATAAAAACTCACATCGTAGTTTGCAGAATATGTAACGAATGAGTTGGGGAAATTTGCTGAAAATATTATTTATTGTTCAGGGCAGACATTAGAAAAAAAAAAAAAAGACAAATCTTGCAGGAAGGATGAGAAATGACATCCGAAGTGAGTCCTTATGGAGAGTCCTGTTTCTGCGGTCTGATGGGGCCGATAGATGGAGGCCGGTTGGTGAATGGGTTCCACTGGCCCTGGATGCTCGGGCTGTCCGTGTGGAAGGGCTTGCGGATGCGGACGATCTCCAGGCCAGACTGATTGGTCAGTTTGGTCAAAAGCTCCAAAATCTGCGGAGATGTTTTGTTTGTGACGATCTCTTCCCTCACATTGCCGTTCACTGCAGGAAGGAGGGAAAAAAGGAAAAAAAAAAACGAGTGTGAGTGACTTTAAAAAGTGATTCCCTTTCGCTCTGACAAATCTGCTTGTGAAATTAAAGAGCGTCAACAAGAAGTTATGATTTTGGGAGAGACTATTCAGGTGAGTCCCCCAGTGGCATTTCACTTCTACCTGAAAGCGGTTCTTAAAAATAAAAAACAGAGTGATACTGCCACCTACAGTATTTATGAATTACAGCAAATAAGTACGTGACTGTAGTTTGCCTCTGTCTTTCTTACATACTGTATAGTAATAATAATAATAATAATAATAATAGCTTGGATTTATACAGCGCCTTTCAAGAAACCCAAGGACGCTTTACAGTAGAAGTATTTCTTTCTAAATCTTCTCACATGCATCAACAGATAATTTGATTATTCCATAAACCTGACCACACAACCATCATCTGACATACAGATGATTTGAGAACACATCTTATTTAGAGTTTAAGTTTTTCACAATAAGTGCGATTTCAAAAGAACACTATGCTTTAGAAGACTGCTTAGTGTTAATACTCTTAATATTTGTAAAAGGAAAGATTTATGTCTTTTTAGTTTTAGTGCAGGTTAGAACAAGAACGTAATATTCAGGTTCCAGATGCCCCCCCCCCCCCCAAAAAAGTCATGAGCACTTACAGTATTCTGCAACTATTTTGGGTATCCTGCTCGTCTGTGGAGACACGTACACGACAGTTGAAGGGTTTTTCTTGGCGTAGTCCACCACTCCCTCTTCTATGAACTCCCTGAAAAAAAGAGCAGACGGAGGCAAACGTGCTGTGGTCACTCTGGGGTTTGGTGAAAACAGCGTGTAGATTCAAGATTCTTATTTGTCACATGCTCATACAGATGTGCAGTGAAATGTAAAGACTGTTCCGCAAGGCCATGCAATAAACACTCAAATTACTAAAACACATATATACAGTAAAATAGAAATATTATGTCAAATTAAAAAAATTAATTAGTTGAATATACAAAATATAGATGGCGTGAGAGGTGATCTGTCAACAGTATGAGTGTGCAAGGTCTTCTTATCGAATTTGCAAAGACTATTTGTTAGGCTGCTGATAATTATTTTAATCTTTGCCGAGTTTGAATGTTATCAAGTACTGTGTTTGAGCTCGATAGGCTACTTTTACTGTACCATTACTGTATGTACAGTTGAGGTACCTGTTCTTCACTTTAGAAATATTATATCCTGCTACTTTCTTTTAATTTCAAATCCTTTCAGAGTAAAATAATGTACTTTTAACTAAACTCCATTAACAGGATAGCACAAAGACACCATATAGCATACAGAGCTCATATATACTGTACATTCTATATATTTTATTATATATAGAATTTATATTATAGTTCTCAGACGATACTGCGGTAGTGGGGTGTATCAGTGGTGGAGAGGAGACAGAATACAGGATGCTGGTGGATAACTTTGCAGCATGGAGTGGGAAGAACCACCTGGTGTTAAATGTAACAAAGACAGAGGAAATGGTGGTGGACTTTAGGAGGGACAGGCCTGAGCTAAGCACCATCTCTGTCCTTGGGGATGAGGTGCCGGTGGTGGAGCACCACACAGAGGCCGTCGACAAGAAGGGTCAGAGCAGACTCTACTTCTTGAGGAAGCTTAGGTCTTTGAATGTGTGTAGCAAAATGTTATCCATGTTTTATCAGACTGTTGTGGCAAGTGCCTTTTTCTTTGCAGCCGTCTGTTGGGGCAGCAGCGTCATGGGGCTTGTGACTCTAAAAAGCTTCACAAGCTGATTAGGAGGGCTGGCTCTGTGCTGTGGAGCCCCTGGAGGTGGTGATGGGGAGAAGGGTGATACAGAAACTGTTGAACATTATGGACAATAACATGCATCCCTTACACAATCTCGTGTGTGAACAAAAGAGTGTTTTTAGTGGGACAGATTTAAAAATACTTTTTTTACCGACTGCAATTGCACTTTATAATGACTCACCTTTAAGTGAGGACAGAAGACATTTAAACTTTAGCCTGAGCTGCATATATCATATATCAAACTGTATTGTGGGCTCATGTTTTTTGTATGGGTGGGATATGTGTGTATATATGTGTTGTGTTGTGTGTTTGTATGTATATATGTGTTGTGTGTTTGTATGTATATATGTGTTGTGTGTTTGTATGTATATATGTGTTGTGTGTTTGTATGTATATATGTGTTGTGTGTTTGTATGTATATATGTGTTGTGTTGTGTTGTGTGTATATATGTGTTGTGTGTTTTCCTAAATTTCCCTGCTGGGATAAATAAAGTATATCTTATAATATTATTATATTAGTCTAGATTATATAACATTTCATTATATTACACTATATTGTTCATATTGCACTATATTATATATATATTTTTTTGCATTCATTTATTTTATTTGAAAAAATATAACAACAAAAAACAAGCAACCTACATAAAGATTAAAATATATATATATATATATATATATTATATTATATTATATAACTGCACTCTGCATTATTGTAGTACAACACTGCCTCTCTTCTCTGCTGTTTTTAAGATTAAGATAAACTTTATTGTCCCAGTGGGAAACTGGTCTTTTACTTCACAGAGCCCAACAATAATCATTAAACTCCAGACAAGTGAGTTACTAAAACCAGAAATATGTAATAGTTAAGAAAAGTGATAAACAATGCAGGTACATCTCCACATCTTCACACACACACTACTTGCTGCTATTGATCATACCAAGTCACTTTAATCATCACTTTATCTTCATCATCGTCATTTTTTTATTTTTTTTTTATTTATCTTATCTATTCTGTTGAAGGTGTATTTTGAGCTACCTGTCTGAGCTGCTGCAACACCTGAATTAAATAATAAAGTATTATCCTATCCTATATAACAAAGCTTACACAATGCAGCATTATTTATATGCACATAAATAAATCCTAGCTCTCTGTCACACAGCTTCAAAGCTTCACACACTTTTTAAAAATTAATTGAAGAGTTTTTTGTTTTGTTTTACCTGACTCCTAAAGAGCCCTGCGCCTTTTTGGAGAAGATGATGGAGATCCGTTTGAGCTGACAGACGTACCGACCGACGCCGTTTCGAAGAACACTCTGCAGGAAGCGGCTCTGAGTCCCTCTGGCTGTCATCTTTAGCACACACCTTCACGCACAGGTGTTAAAAATGTCAAATTTTGAAACTAACAAGGGAGGAAACACAGTCCAAACGAGCTCAGGTGCTGCAACACATCACAGAGGACGACTTCACGGGCATGTATGCGAAGTGGTTCGTCGGGGAAATGCTCCGGAGAGAAACATTTAATACACAAGACGGTTAAAAAAAAAACATTATCCTCATGTGAATTAATCTGTTTAAGTGTTGACTGTGATTTAAATGTTGTTAAACATAATACAGAAGTGAATAACATATATATAAGTGTAGTATTAAGCTGACATAATCACATTCATTTGGTGGTTTTCTCCATTTTCTCGGTGTATGTTTCACACGGACTTGTTTTGAAGAAACACCCGAAAGCCCGGGCAAGAAGACGCACGCAGCATGGAGGAGAAGTAGGGCAGATAACAGAGACAGTAAGCTGGAATATGAGTGTTTTTTCTTTATCAAACGTGCTTTTTTTTTAAGTAAAGACCAACACATATCTCTGGTGTATTTTTTTGAAGTTGTCAGTGTTCATTTAATAGAAAAAAAAAGATGCTTTAATGCTTCACTGCCTTCCCTTAACATGTTAGCGCAGGTCATTTAAAGCACAGCAGCAGGATCTTTGTTTGGTGTTATGTGTGTTAGTCTGATGTTGATATTTTCCCCTCCTGTTGTCATGTCTGTTGCAGGTTTAATGTCCTAACCAGGTAACACATGTGGAGGAGGTTGCTCCAGGAGGGAGCTGCCTGCATGCTGCAGGTGGCAGACCACAGATTCCTCCACCAGAGACACTTCTCATCAGTCTGTGTGAGACTCCATCAGAGGCTTCTCCACAGGCAACCTCCTTGCTCCAAGCTCAGGGGAAAGGACTACCTTCCCAGTTGCACCAGGGCTTATAAAAAGGACGCCAAGTTGGAGTTTCCTGCGAGCCCCATCACGGTCACAGATGTCAAACAGTATCTCCGCTCCAAAGACATTTCCTTCCACGACGGCTACAGCTGCCTCCACGTCCCGAGCGTCTTCGTCGAGCCGTCCGAGAGGAAGGACAGCTTCTCGTTGTTCGTCGACAAAACCACCGGGCAGTTTCTGTGCAAAGACACGCTGGTGGAAGGCAGCTGGGAGGACCTGCAGGACTGCCTGGAGGTGATGCAGAAGGACGAGCAGGACTGGCTCAGTCCCCGCGTGCTGCTCGGGTATCCGGAGAGCGTGGAGGAGCTGGAGGAGAGGGAGAGGGAGCTGAGGGAGGTGCGGAGGGTCTGGTCCAGCTCTGTGCCCTTCGCTGACCTTCCTGAGGACGAGGCTCAGCTGATTAAAATCATGTTCCAGGTGCTGTTAAACTTTTAATGCATAAGACTGCATGACTCAAGGTTTGATTGAGGTTTATGTTGTTGTAATATTTTGTGTTTTTCCAGATCACCAAGATCTCCAATGCAACACTGAAGAAGTTTGGTGTGAGACTCTTCAAGCCCACGAAGAGCCTGGTGTTCCCCTGGTTTGGCGGGCCTGACTCGTCCCTGAAGGGGGTGAAGCTCCTCTCCGCTCAAAGCTCGGACGCTGAAAAAGTGACTTATAATGAAGCCACAATGCCAAAGTCGAGTTCTTACTACAACCTGTTTGGCCTCCCCCTGGTGGGCCGCATGGACCCGGAGGTCGTCCTGACAGGAAGTGAGCTGGACACTCTGGCTGTGAGTCAGGCCACGGGATTCCCCAGTGTCGCCCTCCCACGCGGGGTCAGCTGCCTCCCACCCATCCTGCTGCCTTACCTGGAACAGTTCAAGCGGGTGACGCTGTGGCTGGGAGACGACATCCGCTCCTGGGAGGCGTCCAAGATCTTCTCGCGCAAGCTCGGCCTGAGGCGCTGCTCGCTGGTGCGGCCCGGGGAGGGCAGGCCGCGTCCCGTGGAGGCGCTGGCCCTGGGGAAGAACTTCAACAACATCATCAAGTCGTCCATCCCGGCTGCTCACAAGTCCATCGTGTCCTTCAAGCAGCTGAGAGAGGACGTGTACGGGGAGCTGATGAACACCGAGCAGGTGGCCGGGGTGAAGTGGGCGAGGTTTCCTGAACTCAACAGGATCCTGAAGGGACACCGCAAAGGAGAGCTGACGGTTTTTACAGGTACAAGAAGATGTGTGATATATATATATATATATATATATGTAAAGGCTTTGAATGTTTGAAATATTCCTGTTCAGATGTTATGATCAATTGGCAGATATAGAATATGGCTTTCATAATCAAGTTTTTATTTGTATTTGATCACCTAAAAGTGAAATCCTGCACACTGCTCCTGCGAAGTATCACCAATTTATTAGAAAAATCACAACGTTTCTGTCCATCTGAACCTTTGACAAGTGAGTCACCTAAAAGTAAAAATGATATTTTGGCTACCTTAAACTAGCTCTTTAAGGACACAGATCAATCAATCAGTCAAACTTTATTTATACAGCACCTTTCAGACAAATTAAATTGCAGTTCAAAGTGCTTAACAAGAGTGCAGAAAAGTTATTGGTGAAAAAGTAGTTTATAAAATCATTGAGAGACCAATGCACACCAATAAGAATTAAAAAATGTGTATAAAAATATAAGAAAATAAAATACCACACATAAAAGCAACAAGATATTAAAATAAATACATAAAAATTGTCGTAGGATAAAAAAGACAATACAGTAATGTTAAGATTTTAATTGATATAAAAGCCAGACTGAATAAATGAGTTTTAAGACTGCGTTTAAAAATCTCTATATTTTGCTTGATGATGCATAGAGTCAGCGTTGCACCCCTCACCCTCTACAGTAGCCTAGAATGGCCGAAATTACAAAACGCCATTCCTTGACCTTTCATGAGTTTTGCAGTTATCAGTTTGGTGCAATATGCAGCGTCGCCACTTGATGGTGCTAAAGTGCACATATTGATCCTTTGACACTTGAGGGAGAAATACATTTTGGCCTTTATGGAATAACACAACATTAAAGCAGAACTGATCAGTATTTCATTCTAATAACAGCACATCAGATAGACTGCATAATGTGAAAGATGCCACATTTACTGACTATCAAGTCAAAGTCAACTTTAGTGTCAATTTCAAAATATGCCAAACATACAGTGGAATCGAAATAGCGTTTGTCTCCGTCCCGCGGTGCAATACAACCAAAATAAGATAAATAATATTTACAGTAATAAATTCTAAAGGTACAAAACAAAATGGTAATTAAAATACAATTTAAAGAAAAAGTAAACTTGAAATGTGCAGATAGATAACTTCAGAGTTGTTAGTCACTCATCTCAGTTTTTGGTTGCAGATCGCACCAAACTGAAAACACTCGACGTCCTTTTAGCGTCTTCAGATCATTAGTTTATACATTAATTTTATCTGTAAACATCCACAACATCAAATATAATCATGTAATTCGATACATTGTACCCGAGTTCAGAGCTAGTTTTCATCTAAAGTCCTGTAGATTTAGCATTCACCCACAGAAGAGGCTTCGCTTTATTAATAATCATCCTTTCATTACAGAGAAAAATGTGTTTTGAATGTTACACCTTTGATTTGAGGTGCGCACATACTCATCTGTTTCCCACTCTGCACATTTTTTAAAAATCCAACACCTGAAGTTTACCTACATCTACGTTTGTCTCTGTGTGATCCAGGTCCTACAGGCAGCGGTAAGACCACCTTCATCAGCGAGTTCACGCTGGACCTTAGCATGCAGGGGGTCAACACGTTATGGGGCAGCTTCGAGATCAACAACGTGCGTCTGGCTAAGATCATGCTGACACAGTTCGCCATGCAGAGGCTGGAGGAAAACCTGGAGCAGTACGACTTCTGGGCGGACAAGTTCGAGGAGCTGCCCCTCTACTTTATGACTTTCCACGGGCAGCAGAACATCAAGTGAGTCAAATCAGGGATCACAGGAATCCAGATAGATGTGTTATGGTAGGATAACAGCATTTATCACATTTAATGGGTGTCAGTAATTTATCTGGATGACTTCAGCAGTCGCAAATTTGTCAGAATTGTACCAAAACTCAGCTGCAGTATGATACGATTTTACAAATCAAATTCATATTATAAAAAAATGATATGTATATGAATATTTTTTAACCCGGCTCTCCTCCTGCCTTTTGTGCAGGACAGTGCTGGACACGATGCAACATGCTGTCTACCTGTATGATATCAACCACGTCATCATTGACAACCTGCAGTTCATGATGGGCCAGGAAAACCTCTCAGTGGACAAGTGAGTAAAAAAAAGGTACAAAACATTTTCAGGACAATGTCCATCACATATACGCAGCTGTGGCTCAGTGGTAGAGGTCGGGGGTTCGATCCCCAGCTCCTGCAGCTACATGTCGAATTGTCCTTGGGCAAGAACATCAGTGTGTGAATGTGTTGGTGTGACCTGCGGTGTAAAAAGCACTTTGAGTAGTCAGAAGATTAGACCAGTGCCATTCACCATTTACATATATATGAAAATAACTGGTGCTTCTTGTGGTCCAGGTTTGCAGTCCAGGACCACATCATCGGAGCCTTCAGAAAGTTTGCAACCAACAGCAGCTGCCACGTCACTCTGATCATTCACCCGAGGAAGGAGGAGGACGACAGAGAACTGCAAACAGCGTCCATATTTGGTTCAGCGAAGGTAAGAAGGAGGAACGATGCATCTTGTTGTTTTTGGCTCACCGGCTTACTGCAGGATGTGTCTTTCACAACGGGTTGCTTTTATATTCTCATGAGTATAATGAGCTTTTAATGATTAAGAATACACATGAAAATAAAAATGTATACTTCCAGACCCTCTCTAACAAGCTTCACCTTCCTCTCCGGCTTCCCTCCAGGCCAGTCAAGAAGCCGACAACGTCCTCATCCTGCAGGAGAAGAAGCTGGTGACGTGTCCCGGCCGCAGGTCGCTGCAGGTGACCAAGAACCGCTTTGACGGAGACGTGGGCATCTTCCCGCTGGACTTCATCAAGTCCTCGCTCACTTTCTCCACTCCCAAGGGCAAACACAAGCTGAGGAAGGTCACCGCCAAACCAGAGAGCGAGGAGGCCGAGCGGGGGGAGGAGGCGCCGAAGGTGGAGGAGGTTAAAAAGGAAAAAGCGGCAAAAACGACAAAGACTCAGAGAGCTAACAAGAATCCTGCAGCTGGAAGTGAGATCATGCAGAAGAAAAAATAATGCAAAGACGGTTATTGTTTTGTGTTACTGTATATGGAAAAGCAGGCCGAGGTCATCATAAAAAAGATAACATGGGCGCCATTTAACGTCCATAACACAAGGTCCAACCGAGCCATCATAGAGTTTATGAAATAATAGTTTGGATTGTAATTCAGAATAAAACATTCAGTTAATAATCCAGAAAAGTTTAGATAACTAAAGATTCATTTCTACCAGCCAGAATGTGAAATAATGATTTAAAGTGTTTTAAGTTAACCTACTACAGTTTGTAAGCTTCACAGTGTTCTCCGTTAAAGATGAAATTCTACGTCAATCATTTCAAAGATATCATGACACTGTCAGCTGTCTCTGTAACGTCAACAATCTCAGACTGTCCACATGAGAGGATGACATCAACACTGACGTATCACCATAATGTGTTTTCTACTGACTTCTTTTCTACGAGTTGTTAAATGAGCTGTTTTTTAAAATAAATAAAATGTGAATAAAGAAGCTTCTTGTGTGGTTTTCTTTGTGGTCAGCAGGGGGCAGTGTGTGCTTAATATGTCAGGTAAGTCTCCTATCGAAGCAAATTAGAATTAGCATCCACATTAAATAGTTTTGAAGTTATTGAAATATGGCAGACTGTTAAACACGTGTGTGTGTTACAAGAAGAGTTTAATAATAACTACCAACCATCACTTATTAAATCTGAAAATAAATGGACAAATAAATAACACATGCAGAATCCACAAATTCATATATTATGTATACAGTATATATATATTTGTAAGGTTTACTTTTGGGCTTTTTATGCCTTTATTTTAGAGATAAACAGGATAGAGTCAGAAGTCAGGGAAAGAGAGAGAATGTGGGGAATGACATGCAGGAAGGGAGCCTACAGGTCGGATTTGAACCCAGGCCGCCCACTTGAAAGACTATAGCCTCTGCACATGGGGCGTGTGCACTATCAAGCAATCAAACTATTTATACAGCACCTTTCATAAAAATTAAATTGCAGTTCAAAGTGCTTAACAAGAGTGCAGAAAAGTTATTGATGAAAAAGTAGTTTTTAAAATCATTGAGAGACAATAAGAATTAGAAAAAATATATATAAAAATAAAATACGACACATAAAAGCAATAAGATATTAAAATTAATACATAGGAGAAGAATGTTTGAAATTGTAGTCGGATAAAAATGACAAAACAATAATGTTAAGATCTGAATTTATATAAAGCACTATATAAAAAAACAGACTGAATAAATGAGGTTTAAGACTGCATTTAAAAATCTAACTATCCTCTAAGCTACCAGCTCCCAAGAGATAGATATATATATATAATAAAGATATAATAGATACACAGAAAACATTAAATATATTTTTAGTTTTGTCAACATGTCAGACTGATAATAAATTGGTATTATTTTGCAGCTTACCTAATTGAAGGTGAGTTCTGAAGGTTTTCATGCACCTGCTCATGTCTTCCTTTTCTGGGTCAGAGTCAGTATCCAGTATCACATTACATAATGCATTATTCAGACTGAGTGACTTTTAATAAATGCAAATGTGTTTAAAAACATCTCCGTATGAATATTTGATGAGTGAGGTCACAGAGACAGGACGGACAGGTGTGGGGTTACATGTAGAATCAGCAGCTTTCAGAGGAGAGGTTGTCTGTATCGAGCTGTTCATAGGCTGACGGGTTAAAGTGTCATTTCACCATCGTGACTAAAAACTCTGACATATCATATTTTAGATACGGGAAGAATGGTTCAGTGTGGGACTGTGAAAGAGTTCATGTTTTGATAAAAGGGCCTGTGATGAGTCATTTTCGTCTCCCCCTGGGAGTCAGGCTCATTAAAAAAGTGATGACCTCTGCACTTTGAGAATCTCATTAAGACGCTCCTGGACTCCTGTCAGCGCAGAAACCTTATCAAGAGGCAGATCACAACATGACGAGTCATTCAACCCTATCTCTTATTTTATATTTATCATATATATATATACAGTACTTTTGATTTTGTTTTCTATGTCATACTTAAAATAATTCTTTGATTACATATCAAACAAAACACGTTTCAACAAATAAAACATCAAATAAATAACTGACTGTAAAATATTTTTATAGTATTTTAAACTACATTTGTGTGTCGACTTTTGATAGACAATTTAAAACAATAATATCAAAGTCAATGCCACTGAAACAGAGATCAATTGTTTTAATTTCCAACATCCCCCCCCCATGCCTACATTACCCACAATGCATCTTTACTGTGGCGTTTAGAGATTGAAAAGGGAAGTCTTACTGTATAAGAGGATGAGGTGATGTGTGGAGACGAAATGTTACAGATTTATCTTTTTTTTCTTTATATGTAAAAGGTATAGGTGCAACCTCTTGGATGCTAACCACCTTTAAAAAACCACTGAAGAAGAAGAAGAAGAAGAAGAAGAAGCTTTGCACCAAATGATTTGCCTTCAGACCGAAATGCTGACTCATGTGACATCACTTGAGGAAATATGTCAGACATTGCACAGCCATAAAAGATGTAATACAACGGGTTTTTTTAACATACAGGTTTTTTCTCTACAAGACTCATTAACATGTTGATGTGCAGAATTTGTGGATGTGCCCTTTAATATCGTTCTCTCATAGTGAACCTCGGTGCAGAGTTCACTCTGAAGCCTCTCTGTCTGCCTCTGAGATCTGGCTCCGTCTGACAGACCGGTCCCCCCCCCCCCCCCCCCCCCGAGCTCCTCTGTTAGCTGACACTGTAAAATATTATTGTACGCTGTGGGAATAATCCTCGTGTATGTTTGTTGAACGTAAATGACCGCAGATGAGACGGCAGGAGGGAGACACTTCCTGGACGATTGTGCTGGTTTGAGTTTCATCCTTTTTGCTCTCGTTTCTTCTCGATGAATGCTCAGTGTTTTCCATGTGAATGTTTTACTGCTGTGCAAGTACACACAGTGCGTTCAGTAATGACTCCAGGCTGTGTGTTGGATGGGCCTGGGTGTCCTCTGGACCGTGTGGGTGTGTGGGATATGGCTGCTGACTCTGAAGGCCTCTGAATGGGGCTCTTTGTGTTTCGAGGCACTGCTGTGTCCAGATGATGGCCGCTCTGTCGCCAACCAGATCCCATACAGAGGGGAAAAACACTCATGAATGTATGCAGATGCTCACGCATGCAAAGACGCACAAAGCTTTCTCTCTGTAGCTTTCAGCCATACTTCAAAATCAGTACAAAACTTCTTCCAAATAAGTCTTTTGAAGGTTTTTATTTTTATTTTTTATGAACAGGTAGAGAAAATATAGAAGCTTAAATGCTGTAATCACATCTTTATCACAGTGCAGCTTCTGCAGCTAATCGTTCCGTTTGTTTTTGAATAGTTTGCCCCGATCGGAGCATGCCTATTCAAATAGCTGCCATCTGGAGAGGAGAGGAGATGAAACAACTTTCAGCTCTTAATCATGAAAGAAACAAATTGTGCAAAGACCAAAAGAATTCCTTTTTCATCAAAAACACAAATATTTAAGAGGATGTGAATCAAACGAGGCTAAGAAAAAGATGTTTCAGCTGCACATAAATCATTTCTCTGACCTTAAAATCCCCTGAAAGCATGGTAATCAGATGTCACACATAGACAGTAAATCTTTTCATGAACCATTCCCAACAACAAGGGAAGATTCCAGGCATATTTAACAATAGGAGAATAACTGAAGTGGACGCCCCCGGCTGCTCAGAGCAGCACTGCTGATGATGGGAAGCATGAATGCATGACATGCGTCCATAGCTCTGCGGCCCATTGGCTGCCCTTCATTAAGCAAATATTTGACTGAGTCTGAAGGTAATTTCCAAGTCAGAGTTTATCTGCCTGAGGGGAGGGGACTTTAACCAGCGTCCAGGATGGGAACATTCTCTGAGTATTTTTGGCTTTCTGTGGTTTAAGATTTCCTCCTGGTCATAATGAGTCAGTGTTGTATTGATTAAAGTAAGGACAGTTAAAAGCTTGTTACAGTTTACAGGAGCAGTTTCTACCTGTTTAAAGAGCCCATGTTTTGCCCTTTTCGGGGTTCGTATATTTAATCTATGTACCTACTTTTGTACGTTCACAATAGATAAAGTCATAAAAAAGTGTCTGTTTTCATGTTCTGCTCCTCCTTGCTCTCTCTACGCTCTGAGTCCGTCAGCTACACTCTGTTGAGCCCACACTGTTAGACCCCACGTGGGCCAAGTCTGCTCTGATTGGTCTGCCGATCCGCTCTGTTGTTATTGGTCAGTTGCTCAGCACGCGTCTCGGAAAGTTCAACATGAGCTGCAGGGCTTGCCACAACGAGCCAATGGGCTTAGATCAGTGACATCACACTGATAATGACGTCGGACTGACACATTTTTATCGAGATGGGCTAGAACCGAGCGTTACATGCAGCTAATGCTGCAGCTAACAGGAGGACGTAGGAGAAGCCGCGTTTCCGCAGACTTTGAATTTTTGCACATAGATGTGCCTAAACATGCACAGGACACTTGGAAAACACACTAAAGAGCATATAAAACCAGAAAAAGCAGAATATGGGACCTTTAAAGAAAGTTTTGTTTTCTTCTTTCCAAGTGTTGCTCATGGTGAATAAATGATGAGACCCTTTAAATAACAAAGATATTATTCTTTTTTTAAACTTTACACACAGTAAAGCGTAAACAAATTTGGCTTTTGGCCTTCATCAGGGTCATGGGGTCTCATTTGTTAATAAAGTTGATCTTCATACTAAAAGTGATGATGGAGCTTTTTTTGACCTCTTCAAGCCTTTTACTCTTCGTGCACCTTGATGGTCGGTGAAGTTGTGCCAGAAAATCCCACTCCTCCTCCAAATACAATAAAGTGGAATGAGGAAGTCAAATGACATTACAGTAATATATTGTTTCCTTTAGTAATCCCCCCTCCCACCCTTGACTTTGAGACAAACACAGTCCTGGACGGATCACATTTGGTACGGTTGAAAGCTCTGGAACAAAAAAAGCGTGTGGGACTAAATAAAAGTGTGTTTTGTCCGCTGCTCTTCAAGGTCAAGACAGAACAGTCACGCTCAGTGAAGTCTTTACACGTGCTCAGTCCAGTCCTTGATTTCCTTTTGTGTGTGCATGCTTGTTGAACCAATTCGGTGGTGCTAAACAGCAAAACAACAATTCACTACAGAGTCAGCGGGTCGTTCTCATCTGTGTCAGTCTCTGAGTTGTAAAAGCATTTTGAACACTTTTTTCAAACATTCTGGCACTCTGTTTTGATTCTGTTAGATCATCTCCACATTTAGCCGCTTAAAGAGAGAGTACGAACATTTCATGACCCAGACTGACATTAAAATAGAAAGTGTGACAGAACACGCTGCGAGAACATTGAGAGCGCTGGAGAGGGGGACAGAGAGTATGTAGAGCGAGTTCATCAGCACACCGTGTCTGTAAACGCTACATTTTCTCCTTTTTTCTAACAAGCACAGGAACTTTTCTTTTCCTTCTAACTGGAGAAACTGGGACCGGTTGTTTTTCTGACGGGAACATTGCTGTGTCCTCAGGTGCACTGGCTCTACTTTAAAGGAGTCTAAAAAGTGCATAAAGAACACGATTATCATAAAAATGTTTGCTTTGTTTGTCTGTGATTTTGCAGCCAAATCATGCAGAGGACACACGTCGCTCACAGACACACCAGAGGCTGATTCAAGATGCCCCTCCATCCCTTTAATGTCATGAGGTGGGGGGGGTTTACTCTGCCTCCCTTACTCACATGCACTCTGCACACTTGACCCACATTTGCCCAGCAGTCCGCCGTGTGTGTGTGTGTGTGTGTGTGTGTGTGTATTAATAACCATGAGCACATCCTCCCCTCTGTGCTCCCGGACCAGGAGACTGCTCATGTTTCAGCTCATTGTGTGAAACTTAAAATGCACACACTAACCGCACTCTTTTACGAGGGTAAACAAATCCCATTAACAATCAAAACTGGGACTTCAAAGTCTGATTTATCTTAATCCTTCTGAGCTCCTTTGTTGGCCAAAAAAAAGATCCAAAACGCATGACCCGGGGGCACGGTCAGTGTAGTTCTTTAGACACACACACACTGTCCTGCAAGAGTAAAAAAAATCTGTATTAATCTACCGCAGAGAATAGTTCCCAACAAATGCACTTTTTACTGTAATCCTGTTTGACTTAAAAACAAGCTCTAGATAAATGTGTGATCCATTTTAAAGCGCTAATATCAATATTTTAGTTTAAAAATGGATCACAATTCTGTTTTTATGTGGAAGAGTAAACTAAAGGTGATAAAATATCTCCGATCTCTGCTGCCACTCTCAGCTCAATGCCACTTCAGATGGTCTATTATCTCCTTATTTTGATTTTCTGGAGCCAACTTTACTGTTTTAAATCCAACTCAACCCTTTTTTATCGTAACCTTGCACTGTAGCAGCTTTATGATTTAGCTATCCAGCACTTAACAGCAGACAAAATGTTTGCTTAAAGTCTGCTACGTTCTCTGTGTCTGGTTATACTGTACAGTTTCACCCACCTCTGGAACTCCCTCCCACCACAATATCCGTAATATCGACTCTCTCTCTCTCTCTCCATTTTCAAATCTCATCTCAAAACACATCTTTTTAAAACTGGCATATTCAGTCTGATCATTCTCCACCCGGTCTGTGTAATGTTAATTTCATCGTTGTGTTGTTACTTTGTTGTTTTTATCTCTGCTCTGCAAGGTGACCTTGAGAGGTTTGAAAGGCGCCTTTAAATAAAATGTATTATTATTATTAATATTATTATTATTAGTTCCAACAGTAGTTACAATTCTGACAGCTTTTTTCTTGAACTCTGTGCCTCAATCTATTCCATTCTCGCCCTTCAAAAAAACCCGGATGGCCTGTAAGTCACAGAAAAGAAAAAACTGAATGTACTGATCGTGAGCTGGACCCCCCCCCCCGAGAAAATACCTGCAGTGCTTTACATCTCTGCGGGGAGGCAGGCAGAGTGGTTCCCCCTCCAAACAAATAAAGGTCACACAGCATGGAGTTCTCCCACCTTGCCCTCCAGATGAATCTCTCCCAGCCTCTCTAGAGAAACCGTGCTCTCATGTCTCAAAACGCCTGAACTGTCATGTAGCATTAGCAACAGACCTTAAACTGACCGTCCAGATCCTGCACTGTAAACACCTGTCGTCTCAGTGAGCTTCCACTGGCCACATTCTGCCGTTTTAACACGACGACAGAGGGGGAAAGCTTCAGAGAGACACCGGCTTGCCTGGGGGGGGGGGTTATGCAAGAGCAAGATCTGGTCCAAAGAGAATGCTGAGGGGCTTAATCTGCGCTGGCACCACCCTGGAAAAACGCCCTGAGGGGACTGGAGAGGGTGCATCACTTTTTTTTTTTCTGCAGGTTTTGGCTTCTGGAAAAATTCATTGAGGGTAAATGAAGGGTCAGGTTTGGGGGGGGGGGGGGGGTGATAATAAGAGCATAATTGCAGTGGTGGTGGGAGTTTGTGGTGAGCACAAAGTGGAGTAGGGAGAGCTTTGAGGTGCAGCACTCTCTCTGCTTTTAATGAGTGGAGGGCCGCATTCCTCTCAGGCAAGTAGGTCAGATTTAGCGTCCTACACCGGAGGGTTGGGGGAATAAGCGAGGCTCCTGGCAGGGCTCCAGCACCTCACACCAACCATTTCTTCTTTAATTCACTCGGAGCGCGTGAAGGACAGAGGAAAGAGGAGATGGAGACAGCTTTCACACAGCCAACCCAGGCAAAAAAAGAAAAAATGCCCCATTCACTCTCGAATTAGCCGTCTGCATGGCCACCTTCAAATGAGGCCCCCCCCTTCTCGGCTTAATCCCCTCAGACTGTGTGCACACACTCACCGTCTGCTTCATGAGCGCTGAAAAACCAGAGCCAGTGGTCGCCCGGTGCAGCAGTTAATTGATGCATTATCGGCCTAAGCATGGTATACAGTTAAGCTGCTAATCTAACAGCGCAGTATCTTTCAATAGATACATAAATAAAGCCAAGAATGTGTCACTCATGAATGACAGACCATTTATTCTAAGTGGGAACAATAAATCAAATCTAATCAATAATCCTCTCCTATTCTGCATATTGTGATTGAACATTTAATTAAGCTCCTCAATTATGAATGAAACAACGTTTGATAATGGGGAATTAAAGTGAGCGCACTATTGAGTAAATGACAAAGCAGCTCCCCTGGCACGGTGATACACAGATTATTAGATGGCCGAGGGAGTCTTTGGCACCTTGTAGCTGCAGCCAATCACAACGAAAAAAGAAAGCCGGATTCCTGCAGAAACAAACACGCAGAGCCAACGCGGAGCCGCTGCAAAAACATTTAAGTGACAAGTTCTGACAGCGTTGTAGAAGTTATGGAAACTGGATCTGCAGGAAAAAAAAGCTTCACAAAACACTTTCATGTCTGTCCGTTTGAGATTAGTGAGGACAGAAGGGACACATGTAGACCGTTACAGATTGCTTTGTTATTCATAGACAATCTGGACATATGATTCATAATCCACTTGTCCTTGAATGAAATCATCATGAGAAACATACGCTATCTTAAGCTGATAAAAGAAACCTCTTTAAATACAAAACTGACTCTGCAACCTCAAAGGAATTCGACATTGTAACAGACGTCCTTTTACATTTTCAGACCTTCCTGCAAAAATCTTTTTTATGATAATATTCTTTTGCTTTGCACGAGATGTTGAAGTTTTACAATTGCATGTTGGCTTTGCTAGATATAACATTGTGTTTGAATTCAGGCCAGATGCAACATCACAGCCACAGCAGAGTTGATCACATTGTTTTCTCTTTCTCTGTCCTTCATTTCAAATTGTGTTTTTTATATTTGGAAACTTTCCTTTTTTTCACAATCAGCAAAATCCATTAACTTTTCTTAAGACAAATCGACTCCTTCAACATCTTTTAGTGCATATTGCAGCTTCCCTGAGGTCGATCCATGTTGTCTCTCCCTCCTTTGCGTCCTCTCTAAGTGGTCACACTTCACTCTGTTATTGAGCTTTGCCCTCTATCACATGAGGATTGCTACAAGGTCTGCACGAGATGAGAAAAACATGTGGTGTACGATACAATGAATTGATATTGCGATTAACAAAAATAACAAAGTGCATATCAGCAACGACTCTTTTTCTCTGTCTGCTGTTTTTGTGTCAACAGAATACCTGTGGTTGCCACATGTTTGGCCTGAATCCTTTTTTCTACTAACCACCAACATGGCTCCAATGAAGCTTATTGCTAGCTTGAGCTTTATTAGACGGATCAAAATGGTGTGAGAGCATGAACAAAATACTCAGGCGTCCCTCTAATAGTCAAATGTGAGCAGCTTGTGTGATAAAACGTTAAATGTTTGAATAAAAATACGTTTTCTTATTTGTTGTGATCAATTCAGACTTTTGCAATGTGTAAATCGTTGATGCTAATACTGCGGTAATCAACTTCAACTTCAACTTTATTAGTCCCTGAAAGCTGATTTGTTTCACTGCAAGGCATAACAGGACAGAACGAAAAAAAGGCAAAATACATTTAAAAAAGCTAACACGGTAAAATGTAAACTTGCGATTCCAATCGCGATTGACGGATTAGCTTTGTTTGCTAATCTACAATTCTTACACAATCTTGCCTCCTTGTTTTTGCTACCTTTAGCCTTAGCTAGCGTACGAGCTAAGCTTCCATCAGTCTTGCAATGTTAGCATACCTGTTCAGAACAACATAGCAGCACCATGATGATGAAGTAAAACAGATTTATCCTTCAAAGTAGTCACCTGAGTTCATGGCATATATTGTTGACAATCTAGCTAGACTCATGTAACATCTGTTCTTCTTCTTCTGCTTGTGGAAATTATGATATTCTGCTTTTTATATCATATCAACTCTTTTCCAGTTTGTCCTGAGTCATTGTGCCAGGGGTCAGGTCAGAGAGCACAAAGAACATGATACATGGTTTGTTTTGTTTTTTTCTCCTGCAGCAGTGTGTGTTTGGGTTCAGGTGTCAGCAGGTCATTCCCCTTCTTTTCTCCTACTTCCTATTCATGCAGTTTGCTTTTAGTTGAACCCATCTCCTTTTTGCTGAGCGTTGCTTTCAGCTATAGCTTCTATTTGGCTTACTGCAGGGGTTTTTTCAAGGTGACTGCTTACCTCTTACTTTGTAGTTTGAATATTTTATATTGTCTTTTATCTTGCTGACAATATATTTATATATATTATCAGTTTAATTTCAACCTGCAGACATGCTGAGAGGGCTCTTTTGGATATAGCTCAAGGAAAAAGACGTACGAGTAAGGGGAGTTTGATGGAGGCCTTACAAGAAATACTGTACGGCATGTAAATCAAATGCAGAGTGCACCAACGGGAATATCCAGTAAGTACATGAAGCATAATACAGCACCTGGGAAAAACCTTAAAAAGTACATTTTCCTGGCTTCCTCTGCCCTCTGCTAATGCATCATAATGGAAAGTAGTGCAGTTTCGCATGCAGGAAATGGACTCTCAAATAGCAAAGATCTGGGGGCCATTTCTGCGTGAAATGAGTTGCAGCGTCATTGACCAATTACTTTCCCCCAATTATCTCTATCCGGCATGTTTATGAATAAAATGAGCTCACAGTGGACGGAGAGGGGAGGTCATTATCAGCCAACACAACATAATTGCAGATCGCCTGGCTGCTTTGGGTAAAAGATAAGCATCTTGGGTATGCACAGGCCAAGGGGCAGAGAGCATGCTGGGACTTAATGTCCCCAAGCTCGAGGGTTGAGAGCAGACTGAGAGGTTTGATTTGGAGAGTCATTATCAACAGACATGCTGCATTCAACCCACACACAATTATCAATTACTGTAACAACCCTTCTCAAATTCTCTAGTGGCCAGATGAGTGTGGGACAATTTTCGCTCCCATTCCAATCAGGCATGAATGCCGGAGTACCAACAGCTTCACAGAGCCGCTAAATTCCAGTAATTCAGTGTCCTAACAAGTGAAGTTTAACTCTTTGCAAATCAGGGAAATGTGCAACTTAGGCAAAGTGAATAAAACTGATGTAAACAAGCGGGAGTGTTGGTGTGGGTTTGTGTTGAAACAACTTTGTCAGCAGCTGCTTTTAGGTGCAACCTGAGGTGTTAAAAAATGAAGCTGACGCGGAAGTGCAAAAACTGCAGTTCCTCGAGTGGCCACTTGAGGCTGGCTGCAAAAGCCCCAGAAGTCGCATACACACCCATCGTTAAATGTCATTTTTTACAGCAGAGATAAACAGCTTTTCAGCCTGGTAGAAAAAGTGATTTTGGTCTTAACAGCTCATTTTACTCTCGGCACATGATGTACAGGGGGATTTTTTTTCTGCACGGGAACTCATTTTTGATTTCTTTAGATTTTATGTAGTGTAAGAGTTATTCATAATAAGGTTGAGACTACATTCCCAATGGTGACCGCCATCACTGGTCTTCAAAACTCTTCCTCAGAAACCAATGGATGATGTCACTGAGACTATGTTAGTAATGTTTTTACAATTTACAGTTAATCCGTCTCTTTTGGATTTTCACTTTTTTTCTGGGCGTTGTAAAAACTCTAATCACTCTTACTTTTTTGTGTTTAACTATAATTTTTTGTGTTTTTATCAATGCACAGTTTGTAATTTCTGCTTTTAGGGGTCTCTGTGTCTCAATTGTTGTGATGTGATGTTGTGATGATGTGAACTTTGACCTGCCGACATACTGCAGATGTAAACTAGCTCTAAGCTAACTCTTACTGTACAATGCATCACATGGCAACGTTTATGTTTCACTTTGTTCATGGTCCCTTTACAAATAAAATAAAACAAAATGAAACAGCAAATTCTCTGAAGGATTCATGAAGTAGCGTTGGATCATGGGACTTGAAGTCTACGTTCTTTATCGACTGCCATTGTGGATGGAAATCAATCTCACAAGACTCAAGGACAAACCATTCGGTGGGGGTTCAGTGCCTTGCTCAGTGGCACTTCAACAGTACTCAGAGGATGAACAAACACCTCTTCAGATAACAGTTGAATATCCAGACTTGGTCCGCATTGGGACTTGGACCTGCAACCCTCCGGTTCTCAACCAAAGACTGAGCTATACTGCTGCATTCTGCAAGTTACTACACAACTAAACAAAAATACAACACTGATTAAGTCATTCTGAGACATGTTAATGAAACATTTCTATATCACTTTCATGACTTTGGCCGGGGTTATGAATTAGATTCATTGCTGGTTTCAATTTATCTGTCCAATGTTTTGGTTTTTAAGAAGTTCTCACTACACTTAAGGTTAATCCGCCATCCTTAACCTTTTACTTTACTGCTATTTAGAACCCAAGTAAGATCGTGAACATTGCCATTATGACCATATAAGATTTAGGATTCAGGGACATCATCTGTATTTCTGGGATGATAGTCTGGCTGTAAAAATCTCTTCGTCATGGTATCTAAAAGTACACTGATTTTTTTTAGGTGTTTAGGACTGGAAGGTCAATCAGAGTTGAAACTTTTTAAAAAGAACAAACAGGGAGCTTCTTGTCTCATTTTCTTGCCCGAGAAAACAGGGTTTCTGTGGGACTAAGTTTAGCCTTGTTTTACTCCTCTGGAGCAGAAAGACTCGTCTAAGAGGGTTGAGGTTAGTCAGGTATGACCTCGTTCTACATATTTAGCATACAGAGTCAGGAACCGGTTGTGCTGGAACAAACTGAATCTAGGTTACTCTATATTCATAACAAACCTTTTGTACGGCAGGTCTTTGGACTGTAAAACTGTAATAAATCTGATCATATCTGATAAGGACATACACGAGTGGTGTCTGTATTGCTTTTGGTATTTAGCTTTTAATTTTTATTGTTTAATTACAAAAGGTTCTTCTGGCCCTAGAGACGGTCTTTTAGCTTTAGGGCAGTTTGTGAGCAAAGTGTGCAAGTATGGGGTTTGTAGGGTAATGGTGTGTGTGTGTGTGTGTGTGTGTGTGTGTGTGTGTGTGTGTGTGTGTGTGTCTGTGTGTTTGTGTGTGTGTGTGAGAGAGAGAGAGAGAGAGAGAGAGAGAGAGAGAGCAATCCAGGTGCATGGAGCGCTTCACTAACAGGAAGCTACCAACTAGACGTAGACAAAATAAAAGCATGCAATGTTGAATCACACATTCTGACATATAGTTCCCTGATGTTCAATTTTTGAGTATTTTTTAAAATACACCGAAAGTATGCTCAGCGTTTTCAGCTAACTTGCTGATGAGTCATTTTTTTCCCCTTCAAAATAACTGTTTGAGTAAGGTACTGTGTGGATATAGTGTGTATTTCAAGTGCTATACACACATTCAGCTGCCTCCACTGTATAATAATAATATATATAAGAATAATAGGAAACATAACCCACATAAAAACAGAGAAGCAGGTACCAATGACAAACAAATGCAATCATGTAATGCACAGTTCCCATATTGCACATGTTCTGCGTTAAAACCAACATCAATCAATCATTATTTGTATAGCGCCAGTTCCAAGTGTTATCTTGAGAAGCTTTACAAAAGAGCATATGGGATACATAAATAAAGATAAAATTGTGCTGGGTTACACTGAGATTATTTCCAGAAAAAGCAGCAGAATAATGGCCGTCTTTGGTTTTCCTGACAAATTTGTAAATATACTGGCGGTAAGAATGACCTTTATAACTGGGATTTAGACTTAAGTTTTGATTTGAGGCATTGTGTTGTACTAGTATTTATGTTTGACTATGCATAATTGTTGAAACATTGATATTTTTTCCCCCAAAGGTGAATTATTGAGATAAAAATCTGTCAACACAATACATATTTTTTCATAATCCTTTATATTTTCTTTCTAACAAAATAAATATGATATGGAAAAGGTCAATTCTAATGTTTAATTTCTCAAAAAATGTAAAGGGTTAACGTCCCAAAGAGGTTGATTTGAATGTATTACCTTATTTTGAAAAGCATTAACCGGATGCAGCCTTTAACTTGCAGCCAGCTTACCTCCTGTCTCTAAACACGAGCACCGCCTTCAGCTCTCTTACAACAACAAACGCGCTCTCATCGGTTGGACGAGGTGCAGACTAGAGACGGAAATACATTAAACATGTAGTTTTCTCAACTTACACCTCGTTAAGTTACACATTTGTGGATAAGACAACTTGAAAACGGACAACAAAAACCAGGTCGCATTCAGAATTTCTCTGCAGACTTTACAGAGAAGCGGCTGTCCCGGAGCTACTCCAACGATACATGGTAAGTTCAGCTTTTAATGGATTCATACTGTAACTATCACACAGAAATTACGTCATAATGTGATGATTTTATCAATGTTGTAGCTGTTGACTTACATGCATGTTTTGCAAGTTTAGATAAACTTCAAAATAAGGGGGGAAAAAAAATCAACTTCATACATCAGAACTGTGGAGGACCAGATCTGACAGAAGTATAAATAAATAGATAAATAAATGTAGGAATAAATAAATATGGAAATAAATAAATGTAGAAATAAATAAATAAATGAATGTAGAAATAAATAAATGTGGAAATAAATGAATGTGGAAATAAATAAATGTGGAAATAAATGAATGTGGAAATAAATGAATGTATAAATAAATAAATGTGGAAATAAATACATGTATAAATAAATAAATGTGGAAATAAATGAATGTATAAATAAATAAATGTGGAAATAAATAAATGTGGAAATAAATAAATGTAGAAATAAATAAATGTAGAAATAAATTTAAGACATTTAATTATTTATGTCCCATTTATTTACCAGTTTTTATTTATTTATTCACGCATTTAATTATTTATTTATTCATTCTTTTATTTATTTATTCCAGTATTTATTTATACATTTATTTATTTATTTATTTATTTATACTTCTGTCAGATCTCGTCCTCCATACAGTACAGGTGTGTTAACGATAAATTAGTCATTCAGAGTTACCTCCCATTGTTAAAACACATTTAGAGGAGAGAATTTAAGTGTAGTTTGTCCCCTTTAAAAAGTCCTTCTTTATGTACAAATGCCACCATGACACAGTTTGAGTCTTTCATGTCCACCTCAGTTCTCTTCTTTATCAAACATGTGTTTCAGACCTCTCAGGTTGAGTTGCTTCAGTCATAACAAAGTGCCTCCTTCAGAAACTACAGCCGGACTCATTTCCTGCTCCGACCTCAGCTTTAATCCAGATCATAAATAAACAATTTCCTTTTAAAAGACCCACCATCCGACTCCTCAAAGCAAATCCTACTGCTGCTATCTTATCTCTTTTTGGAAACACAGGCCTGGATATACTGCTCTGAGAATGTAAGATATTACTGCTTTCCAAGAATTTTGTTGTTTTTATCATCTTAAGTCACGTTTTAGACACTTAGAGGAAAGATGCCACTGATTTGGGACAGATATTTTTTTGATAAAGGGACGTTTCTTCAGGGTTGGTCAGCTTGTTTTGCTGGAAATCACACATTTTAACTGTAGCCTGATTTCAAACTGGAAAAAAAACTAGGTCCTTGCCGTATTTCCAAATGAAGTGCTTACTTTGTAAATGAGATAAAAATGATATATGCCAAAAAAAGAGGTTTATGTCCTTCTGATCTGCCAGAAAGTATGAACGCATGAACCTGATTCTTTTTTTCCATTTTCTGGTGCAAGAGCTCACCAGAATCTGACATATGCCCCTGATGTGTATGGGTACAGTGTCCGATTTCACATCAGTGACATTACAAATCTATTCATGATCTATATTTCATAGCTTGTGCTTTAGAAAAAAGTGCTTCCCCCTCATAAGTACAATGGACGACATGCCTTTCGGGGTACAGCAGTAACATATGTGAATTCTTAAAATGAATTGCATTCCCCATCTAATGCCGTCTGAAACCACTTTTGGCCAGACACAGAGGCACTTTCACATCGCCAGGTGCACTGCGAGAGCAGAGTTTCTCTTTTTTTAACAAACGAGAAACAAGAGAACACAGACAAAAGTTTGCAAACTACTGGTGCATATACATTGGATTTCTATTAGGGGGGATTTATGGGGCATATGTGCACCAGAGCTCGCCTCGGTGGTGCATTTCAGACCAAAAATAATCCCCATGTGTGCTCATTTAAGTAAGAAAAGCACCCTAACTATTCTTCATACAGCATCCTCGTCTATAAACACATCCCATACTCGAAATAAAATGATAAAGAACCAACGCAGGAGATCTCAATTCTTCCCCTGTAATCCTCTACAATGTCATATTCAACTTTCCACAGATGAAACACACGCAGAGGTCAAACCTCAGCAAGCTCGCAAAGGACGGGCCGTGTGCCTTCACAGTGGAAGGCCTCACTTATTGATAATTTATCAAGTGATTTTATTAGCACCCGGCAAGACTCCCTAAGAGGAACTGCAGTGTCAGCATATCGGGGTGTTAGCAGCCGTGTAGAGACTTCAGAGTGTCCATCCTCCGTCTTTGACATGACGAGAATATTTCTAACTCTGCGTGTTTATAGATGGGTTGATTGCATTTGTCTCGTTTTAGTTCAGCAGCTTTTTGGATCCATTGTTGAATTTCACATCTGATTTATGTTCGTGTCTTTAAAAGTGATATGCTACTTTTTAGTACCACAGCTTAGGGAATATAAAAATGCCTCCTAACTTTTCAGTCATTTGACAAATACAGTTATCTGCTTAATACGATTGTGTAAAGAAAGACGTCTGAAGCAAAGTTCTCAACTGGTCGTCAAGCCTTTAGGACCCACCACCAACTCCTTAATGAGAAATGGCGACTCAAATTTCAAATGTTTTATAGCATGCGACAGAATAAAACAAACATGGTTCAAACTCCCGCCCAGTGAAAGGCGTCTGATTCAACCGTCACAACAGGGTCCTAAGATGCTAACTAGACTCTTCTCCTCTGGCGCCCCCTTGTGGTGAAACGAGTTTCCAAACTCCATTCGATCTGCAGAGTCCCTCTGCACCTTTAAGAAAAAGCTAAAGACCCAGCTCTTTATGAATACCTACGACCTTCATGATGATGATTACGATGGTTTTGGTATTATTGATGATGATGATGATGATGATGATGATAGTTTTGTTTGATAACAATGACTTATAAGATGGTTTCTATACTGATTAGAGCTCTCAAGAACTGCCGTCAATGTTGTGCTTTGCCTCTGGTCAGTTCCTGTCAGCACCTGTGTGTCCAATCAGACTCTAAGCTGATCGTTTGCTCTTACTGACATTGTTCCCTTTTTTTCTAGATCCTTCCTTGTGTTGTACTCACTCTCTGATGTACGTCGCTTTGGATAAAAGCGTCTGCTAAGTGAATTGTTGAATTTAAGAACATGGTTAAATAACGCTTCATACTTTTTGACACCATTTATTTCCTGGCACACTTTTTGCGACCCATTGAAAACGGCTCTTCGACCCACTTTTGGTTCCCAAGCCACCAGTTGAGAACCACTGCTCTGAAGAACCAAAGTATTGTCAAATATTTCCAGATTGAATCAGTCTAAAATTGAGGCATTGAAACTTAAAGGTTTACTGTAGCTGAGAGAAATGAATGCAAAAACTGATTCTTTAACACTGGTGTCAAACTGTCATCACCTGTTTGTTATGTTTCTCTTACCATCATCATCATCATCATTATAAACTGCTTTCTACTTTGTCTTTTGAACCTCTGTTTTGTTTGAGTTGGCGGGCCTGAGATGGTATCTCTGGACCGCTCCCTCTTTGTGTCCTCTTATTCATGATGGCAAATATGTACATACCCCTCTGGCCTTGAGCGAAGGCCTTTATCAGCAAAGGCTTTTGACAGGAAGCCCTTTGTCTTGTGATCATTTCTGAAGGAGTTGTTGTCAAAGTTGGCCTTTTGAGGTACGGCCTTGAGGTTCAGGGTGTGCTGGCCGTTGCAAATCGCCATTAGCATTGTTGGGAGAAACAGTCTTCACAAAAGAAGTCCACAAAGCCAGTGGGTTTGTGAAGTTGTGATGTCAAGCCTAGACTTTGACACTATAACTTTGTGTTGTCTTCCAGCCTGACTGAGGCTGAACATGAAAGTGAAGATTGGTTAGTTTCCAGATGATAAGAAAGATAGGTTGGAACATTATAGATAATAGATAAGTGTTTTCTGTAATTGATCCCTCTCTGCCCTGCAGCTTTGAATTTTGCCCTTGAGCTGTTTACTGAAGATCAAGTCTCTCCATTCTTTGTGTTTGGTTACACAAACCGTCTCCTTGAAAAACAAATAGAAAGAGACACAGAAACACTGCGGGAGGTGTTGTAGCTGTCAGGCATCATGAAGACCGTGTTGTGTTTTTCGTTCTCCTGAGGGTACATCATCATTTCTGATGGGAAGCCCGTCGACTGTTTGTTTATGTAGTGTCCCATTGTGTTGAGTTTGCCCTCCTGTCACAAGCTGCTTAGTTTAACTAGTGATGTTGTACTCTTTTTCCCACACCACAGGATTTTAAAAACAGCTTGAAGTAATGACTTTGTGACTCTAAGCGGCTTTTCAAACAATGTAATGTGACGCAATAAACTGCGGGCTTCTGTGTCTTGTTTAGTTTTCAGGCAACATCATTTATTAAAGACATCTCTTAAGAGCCTTAAATTATACCTTAGAGCTCCTCATAGTGTGTTGTGCTAAAGGACAATTTGCTATATGTCAGTTTGTCTTCATATTGGGATTACACGGTCCACTTAGTAAACTGCTGGTCGCTGACGTTTCACAGCACGCTGTTTAAAAGTCGACGAGCTGAATCCTCAACACATGCAGGTTGTTGACAAAACAGAGTGAGCTCTGTTTGGCCTTCTGAGTCAGTCCTCCTGTTCCTCCTTTAGTGAATAATCAAAGGAGATATCGCTCTCTTATGCTTCTTTTTTCGATCTGTTTTGGACACCACATAGGTTTCACTTTTACACGGTCAGATCAGAAGTCAGAAGCTCACATCTGATTTAGTTGTCGATCACAGAAATCAGTTTTGTTTTGTCTGCTGGGAACATGTCCTTCAAGTAAAATGTTCTGCTTAACTTGTCAACCCAAATATGTGACTTTTTAAAAAACTATTTTATACCTTTCAGTTTCTGAATCATAAGCATCAAAGATTAAACTTATTGTAAGTGTTTAGTTATATTCTTAGATCTTGACCGAACACTTAAACCAAGCTCATTAAGAAAGGTTATCAGGATAAACCAAAATACGGGTTTTCCAAACTAGAGGCTTGGGGGGATAGGGTCACTGAGTAAAAATCCTGAACACTTCTTTTCACTTCATAATGGATTCTGAAGTTTGTTTCCCTAAGCTGTTACATGGCCCGGGCGGTCAGACCACAAAACAAACATTTAAAGCTGCCCTGAAGAGTTCTCTCTGACAAACAAACACACTCATGTTTATTATATTCAGTGTTTCCCACCAAATACACCAGCGAGTGCATGTTAACTCTTAAGACCTTACAAATCTTTTGTTTTTCTTAAATAAAACTTGATCTCAGCTAATTTGAAACGTTGGATCCGGTGTTGTTTACACACCATCCAGCAGTTTTCTTCCTTTCAGTCAGTGTTTGGAGACGTGATGCTGCAGGATCTTCTTTGTTGGGGTGTCACCAACATCAGCTGTAAGGTGAATAAAGGTGAAATAGCATGATACCAAAGGGTCATATATACATTGTAAAGATTTATTTTGGGGGGGTTTATGCCTTTATTGGATAGGACAGTGGATAGAGAAGGAAATTTACCAGAGCGAGAGTTGGAAATGACATGAGAAAGGAGCCACAGGTCGGACTCAAACCCAGGCCATGCACTGCTTGGTGGCCTTAAGCTGTAATGTTACATTATTATGGCCCAAATCTTTGTTTTCTTATATGATAGTAAACTAAAATCTGAAATGGCGTTTGATCGTTGGTTGAAAGAAATGACCGACCTCCTCTAAAGACAGAGGGCTTGAGATCTTCTGGTCTCTCATAGATCGGTTTGATTTTCTAAGTCAGATCTGAGTTTCTGTGCACAGCTGGACTGCACAGCTGTCTGAGGGCAATACGAGGCAGGGCTTGGACTTTCAGAGACTCCTGAATCCTGAGCTTGGGAACAGTCAGGACTCGTTTATCTCTTTTTTTGTTTTGGTCTAATCTCCCAACCAGTCTGCTCTTTATGTCCTGACCTGAGCAGGTGACGTCTGTGACTGTGTTTAAAGAATATGGAGGATTGAAAGTATTAAGAGGATTTAGCAGCAGATGTGTCACACACACACACACACACACACACACACACACACACACAGAAGGCCTCCCACTTAGTTACTTTGGCATGTGATTTCTGCTTTGTCACTCTTAACAGGTGAAAGCACAGCGGTCATGAATATGCAGACATCAGCTAGATTTCCATATATTGTCGCCTCCTTTCCTGGCACTTCTACTTATGGCCCAGTTTCAATGTAAATAGACCATCATGGTACCAAGACAACCACAATCCATATTTTCAAAATGTTAGACTTTCTCATGCCAGACCTCAGCCGTGTGTTCCTCCAACTCTCCAGCCAAAAGTTTTTCCTTTTCAGAGAGCTGACTGGAAACTGGTTCGACTTTGAATCCAAGTCCATTTAGAATTTATAATGCTTATTTTCCAGTGCAATCATTTATGTCAAACATTTCTCCATCTCAAGACAGAAACCAATACAAACACTGCACAGAATGACAATGTTAGGAGTTGGTTCATTGAGATACATAGCTGGAGGTAATAACGATGCATTCACGTGCATCGAGGATTGTTTGATTTCCAGAGTTAGACATTTTTAAACTGATTTTTGTTTGCCTATTTTGGATAAGACAGCCAATGAGAGACAGGAAATGATGGGAGAAGAGAGTTGGGGATGACATACGCCGAAGGGCCGAGGTTGGATTTTAACAAACGGCCGCCGCAACAAAGACTTTTTCCTGGATTATTTGTCTTCATGTGTCTCTATCCAAAAATCAAAACATCAGGAAGCTTTATCCCTTCATTTGGAATATTTTGAATTTCATTTTATCGCTTACTTGTTTTGTTTTCTCTTCTTTCTTTTTTTTTTTTAACTTCACGTATATCAAAATGCACTTATAACAGCCGGGCATCAAAAAACATTGACTGTCTCGATCTACTTGGGCATTTGAAGAGAGCAGAGTTGTGCAAAGTGTGACCCCTGCTTTGTGTCAAGAGGATGACACACAGCAGTGTCATCATTTTGCCCTTCAGCCCACCAGGCTGGAGTGTGCTCCTAAAAAAAAAAACAGATTACTCATAACGTTCAGAAAATTCAAGACTGTTTCAAAACTGAATATGGTGGAAAGGGGAAATGACACAACCAGTGTTTTTTATTTATTTCACAAACTGTACAGCGTTTGTCACTTGAATACTTACGAAGTACCATTCTCCCTTTTCATTTAAAAGTGCTGTTCGGGAAATAGAGATTGAACCTCCTCTGTCTGTCAATCACTGCTGATCTTCTACAACCTCATTCATCAAGTTTTTATTTCTTCCATGGTCTTTTTTCCCCCTGAGAATCGACCCACGTTGCTGCATCCTTTCCTTTTGAGAATAAGTCTCAAGGAACTGCTGCACGGCTGATTGGATTTACAGTTTTACAAACATCCCGGATAAGATGCCAGAGCAGCATCACAGCAAAGTCAGCGTCGTTATCATCAGCATCACTTAGTGACTGTGTTCTTGGCATTGGAAGAAACTCTGCTTATCAAGCTTGACAAGTGAATTTGTACGTTTTGTGCTTATAATGTAGCATCTTCCTGTGGGTAATCACTTTAAGAGAATTATTCCATCACTGAGATCTTGGACTGTCACTGTCATTAGGTGGTAAAAATATGTGCATTTACTTGTACATGCTGCAACAACCTGCCTCATTTAGTTGCTAAATATTAACATTATGTATCAGCCTTGTAAATAACTTAGGCAATAAGGGCAAAAACTGGGACATTTGTGCATGTTAACATGACTATTGTGAGCATGTTGGCATGCAGATGTTTCCATTAAGCACGGCGCACTAATGTGACCAAACAGCCTTCACATTGATCAAGTCTCCCTCTGCTTAATGAAAAGAGAAGCACAGCGTAACTGCTCGGATACCGTGGGATCACGCGTCAGGCTTATTCAACAGATGTGGGCACATTTAGTCATGTTTGGACTGGATGCCAAGTCGGAGCTTTAAGTAATTTGTACCGAGAGAGTACTCTACATGGCATTGCAGACTTGTGTTGCATCATTTTGCGGCCACTTGAGGATGATTACGTGCTCAGAGGAGAGGAGTGGGGGTGAAAAACAACATGCCCTTTTCCCGTGAGCAGTTGTGATTGCGGTCGTGGTTAAAGTGTGATCCTGACATTCACAGCTGCTGCTGGGATGCTGAGTGACGGCCTGGAGACTCCTGTTGAATTTCCTGGTTGAAGTCACACTTTTTCTCCTCTCTCTCTCTCTTTCTCTTTCTCTCACTCTCTCTGCTACTCATTTTTTTTCCCACCCACTTACTCTTCAGCTGTGTCAACCGCCCGCTGTCACCCATCTCACACCATCTGACTTTGGTGTAGCCCACAGCCACAATCACAGACTGAGGTCAGGACCAGAAGAAACACAAGAAACGACCAAACAGGTCATTTGTTTCAGATCGAGTTATTGTTTTTAAGGGGCTTCCCCCCCCCCCAAACTAAGAAAGCACATTCAAGTTTCCAGTTCATTTGAAGCACATAAAGTCAAGTTCTGAATGCTTGACTACTCCAAGCAACAACCTCCAATGTGGAAAAATAAAGAAGCCAAAGTGGAAGTGTCCACTTGAGGCTGGCTCCAGAAGCCCCATTAACACTCATGTTACAATAACCATGTTGACGGCATAAATAAACATGTTTACAACCTGGTACTAAAACATTATTTGATATCAATTGCTCTTTTTTTCTTTTTACTGGTACACAGGGTGTGAAGTTTTTTAGAAGTCAAGTGTTTTCATTAAATTAAGCAAAGACATTGACATACATTTTGAATAATTAGGGGCGGGCTGAGTTGATTCACATGCGAGCGTGTATCAGCTGTTTGCCTCCCTCAACCCCAATTATTTTCCTGTTGCTCGGTTGACCTTAAATCAGTTAGAGAAAGCATTTCCAACATGGTGACCGACATCGTTTGGCTTCAAAACCCAGCTTCAGAAAACCAACGGGTGACGTCACTGACACTACGTTCATGTTTTATACAGTCTGTGGACTACTCGCTTCTTGACTGAAATTGAATAGAGCTATGTTGGGCTCTCTTAATCGATAGATTGGCCATCTTTATGTTTTTTTAATAAGCGCAGCAATTACACTTTACTGAAATCTTCTCAGCTCCAGTGTCTTTCTTCAACTCTTCTTCCCTTGCCCTCACGTCTTCCTTTATCTCACTTCCAGGTTCCTGTTTTTTTCCTCGGCAGGTTTTCAAATGTGGTCAAATACCAGACTTAAAAACTCCTGACTTGGTCTAAAATCTAATCCTTTGTCCTTGTGTTTTTCCTAAAGTTTAGAGCACAGAAATCAGCTTGAATGCTGTTTTTGATGGAGGATCTCCAGGAGCGGTCCTGTCTTAAATCAATCTCAATTAATTGATTTAACTGTCTGGATTCTTTTCTTTTCTTTTCTCCTCTCGGTTTAGTTTTCCTGCAGTCAGAGGTAAAGCTTGTAAGTGGGCCGAACCCTCCCCGAGGTTGCTTGTTTGGATATTTTTAAATACATTTCTCCTCCTTCTCTGTGTGATTTGTGGCCTGATTATCTCCTGCTGGGAAACCAAGAGACGGATGGCTCACAAACACACTCTGTGTTAAACACACACACGCTCAGAATGAAGAAAAAAAGCCATGACTTCTCAAACAGCCATTCCTGGAGGGAAGGTTTATGGTGAGGAGGCTGGTGGCGTAGAGGTGGGAGGCGGTGATGACGGAGAGGTGAAGAGGTGGCTGGGAAGAATGAGGGTGCAGATCAGAAGCTATGTGGGTGGTGGGATGCACGGCTGGGCAGTCGCTGCGTCACGGCGTTGCATAAGGCCGAACGCAGGCAGAGAGGAAATGGATCTGAAGTAATTAGCGTGGTCCTCCCTGAGCACTTAGAGAGGGCGAGATGTTAAGTATTCAAACAATGTGCAGTCCATCCGTTTATCAACATTGCACAGAACAGTCAAATCAGCCTGTTGGTGAATTTCCTGCTTTCACTTTTTATCATTAAACTCACTTATTTCATGTCGACAGACAAACCTGCTGTGTACAGTTTACTGTAGGGCTGGGAAATTCATAAAAAATTCATCAAGCTGACATTCAGAACCTCTAACCGACGTAATCTTGCCTATGTTGATTATTTAGATTATTTATTATTATTATTATTATTATTTATATTCACTTTTACTGAGGGGGGCAAACTGGGGCCAGTTGTTTTGTCAGAGGGGAACATTAAACCCAGGTCAAAAATAGACAAAGATAATCGCTTTTAAATATATATAAATATTATGCCATATAATAGCGCATATCATAAAATACCATGATTTAAATTTGTTTCAGTAACAGTATTTAATACTAGATTGTGAGTCCGGTTGTTGAGTCACTGTGTTAATGTGTTATTAGGGGGGGCTCTTCCTTTTGGAGGGGTGGCCACAAGGGGGACCAAGCTCAGTGTTACAGGGGCACTGGCCCCTGTTGGCCCCTGCCTAGAACCGCCCATGCTTGACGACACGTCCAATCCGCGACATGGAAGCAATGTCCGTCGTTTGGACACATTTTGTCTTTCGAGAAGACGACACCGGACAAAAAGAAGTCAAATGAAGAAGAAGTTCAAGTTATGTATTTTCTACTGTTTTCGAGAAGTGAATTTCTACTTATCCTTTCAAGCGATGCTTTGATTTCAGTTCCAAATATTCAAATAAATAACCACAAAATAGTTGATCAGATATGAACTCTTAAATCAGAAACAATATCCCAGCTTTAATAGTTGATCATATTCACAGTAGAGAGCATGTCAGTGAACTACGAGGGCAAAAAAAACAAAACTAAATCATCGATCATCGAGGTCAAATGTTCAATTAGTCGTGATATTGATTTGAGGTCATATCGCTCAGCCGTAGTTTACATGAAGGTTGCCCTTTATTTACAGATTAAAAAAAACACAAAAGTCTGGTTCTGCTCGACGTTTCTGCCTGTCAAAAACAAGTTTTCCTCCCCACTGTAACTTTCCTTAAAGTTGCTTAGTGCTGTGATCACAGGGGATTAATGCTGTCTCTGTAAATCATATAACAAAGACATTTATTAACATTTGTTCCAGAAAACACCTTCTCTTTACAGCTGCACATTCCTGGTCCTCGTTTCCTCCTCATCCTCAACACTAAAGAAATGGAGGAAGTTATTTTCTCGGTAGTTTTTGTAATGTGGGTGGATGTTTGAGGTTTGGCCTGATTTGGTCCTAAACGAAAACGTCAGAGGAAAGAAAACAGAGAGTTTGTGCTCTTTAAGATGGAATGTGATGCTCTCTCCATAAGAGACATGTTCTCTCTGTCTGAACCAGTTTCCCCAGAAGCCTCCCTACCCATTGTCTGGTCGTTTTATATACTTTAAAAATACAAGCTGTGGTGTTTAGTTTACCTGAACACATTTCTAGACATCTCCTAAAGTTGTTTTTTTGACATTATACTCTTATGATTTACACCAAAAATAGGAACATGCATCTGTAAGAAGACAATGAATGACTTGGTACAGAAACAGTTATCAGGGTTCATTGTTTTCAACTCATCTGTTTACTTGATGTCCCTTTTTAAAACTGGAACTCTTCCCTGTTTTTCTGAGCGGCCTTTGTTCAGGGTGTGTTGGATCGACCGTCTCTTGCAGGGTTTCTATTAACTCGTCTGCAACCTTTGGCAAACGGCTGAACATAAGAATAATAAACCTGAGGGCTGTGTGGTGGCTGTGTTTTGATAGGGAGGAAGTGGGCCGCCACCCTGTTCCTTAATAGGCCATTGGCTTCAGTGAGAGTGTGTGTGTGTGTGTGTGTGTGTGTGTGTGTGTGTGTGTGTGTTTGGGGAGCCTGAAAGCCATGAAGAGACCAAACCTCATTTATCTTCATTTCGTCTTCTCTTCAACACTCCCCTTCCAAAAAGGTATCCAAAAGTATTCCGTATTACAAAAGTATTTTGTTTGTGTTTCAGTCGTCTCTGCACGTGTCCTGTGTGTTGTGAAACCTCAGGTCGTCTACAGTCACCATAACAATCCCTGTAATTAGACATTCATTATTTGTTCTCTTTGATAATTAAAGGCTTTATATGTGATTTTTCACACTTAAATAGAAATCAAATATCTCCTCTGAAAATAACTCTGTGAGTCATGACTGTCTACAATGGGTGTAACACCCGAGTCCCACTGTCTGTGATGTTTTCAGAGTTTTCAGAGTCCTATCTTCACTTTGTTTACATCGCCTGGACGGCCGGCTGACTCCTCCCCTCGTGTATAAAAGTTGTTTAATTGAGGGACTAGAGAAAAGAAGAATAACATACTGTACTCACTGCTTAACTGTGTTTCTAGATCACGCTCATTTCAGGTAAATTTACATGCAGTGTGAAGATACCAGCATAATAAAGATCGCTAGCATTAGCATGCTAACACAACAATGCAGCGCGAGTTGTTTTGGTTTCATGCTGGTGCTCAAGGGCGACATCTGCTGGATCAAAAAAAAAATCGCATATAAAGCCTTTAAAGTAACCACTACTCTAAAGTGATGACTAACAGCTGTGACAAAGACGTGTTGTGATAGATTCAGAGGATTAATCTTACTCTGTGGGACACGGATCAGGTGACCTGCTCCGACTCCCGACGACAAGTCTTAACCTTCAATGGTTACCTCTTACACCCCCCTGCCCCCCCCCCTTCTGTTTGGTCCTCCTTTAATGAGGATTATCCCCCTTCAGTGTAATAGCAGGTGAGAGGAGCGGCCCTCTTATGTCAACACCTGTTCATAATCTGAGGGTTGACTGTCCGACTCGAGAACAAACAACTATTAAGGTATTATTACTCTGCCAGACTCGACCTATAGAGTTTGCTTTTGTTGCAGTGACACATGAAGCCATCTGGATGGAGGTAGATCTTCCATCTGTCTGTAACTGCGGTATGTGAGGAGCAGATGGAGGAGCTCAGCTTCACGTTATACCGGCACAGTAACAGAAAAACTCTGCCGACAGTTAGAAATCGTTACGATGAGCAAACATCCCTGATCCTGCTGATAAAACAGGACGCTCAATAATCAGTATCACGACCCCCCCTACTCTCACTGCGGGCTTCCTCCACAGTTCACCGATGTTCACAGTTCCAAAATGAGACATGTTACATCCTAGGGCTGGGTAATATATCATATATATAGTTTTTTAGATATATTGATATATTTTCAAACAAGATATAGGGTAAGATAATATCGTTAATATGGATATAGTTTATGTTACATTAAAATAACGTTCTCGAGGTGCCAGGTCACCTTTTCCTCATCTCACTGATGATGACTGTCTGTCCCTCTTAACCCTGCTCCTCCTCTCTCTCTCTCTTTTATTGTATTTAAGGAACATTTATTTTATAATATTACTTTTTAAATTCACAAACAGGTAGTTTATTTTCCATGTGTTTTCACTGTTAATAAAATACATATTGATATATATCGAGTATCGCCATTCAGCTAAACAATATCAAGATATGAGTTTTGGTCCATATCTCCCGGCCCTAGTATTTCCTGATCGTTTAGTCAAGTTACAATCCAAATCACTAAGAGAACTCTTTTCTTTTGGAGATCTGATGATTGTTTTCCTTTGCTGTTCAAATTTGAAATCATAAACTGTCAGATATTTGCTGGTTGCAGTTTTTAAGAGAATCTCTCCTGAACATCTTTAATAGTAGAGGAGTCCTGAGGTTTGGGACTGTTGTTTGGACAAAGGAAACAATTTGGAGATATCACTTTTATTTTAATGTCTGGAGGTGAACTCAAGGTTAAATATTTGAGTTTTTTTAAAGTTACCTTTTGGGCCTTTTTGACTTTATTAGACATCTGAAGAGAGACAGGAAATGTAGGGAGGAGAGAGTTGTGGTTGACGTGCAGCTGATGGCAGATGGCGGATTTGAACCCACAGCAACTTCAACTAGGACTATAACCTCTGTACGTGGTGTGTGCGACATAACCGCTAACCTAACAACGCTCCCCTTGTCTCAGTTCAACCGTCTCAAGTTAATTGTGTTGCAAACCCATTTTAAAAAAAAACAAAAACATTATTCCGTCCTTAAAGTTTCTTGAAACTGAATAATTCATGCGCAGCGTGACTTGGAAATTTGATCTCTCGAGGCTCCTCTAGCAATTAGTCCCATGCCTCTGTTCTGCAGGTATTTATGAAATTCAGTGAGGAAAGGACACCTTGAAAAGTTGGCCTGGAAAAGCGGGCGACTGAAACCTGAATAAATGAAGTTTGTAAAAGTTGTCTGTCCACTTGTGACGGCACCATATGTTGCTCATCATATTATTCCGTCTCCTGTTAGTATGAGAAGCTTCAGTATAAGACAGTAACAAATGTAACTTAAACATTCTCACGACAGCCGGATTATAAAATAAATCCCGGCAGAGATAATGACTGTGTGCTCGACTCACCTCTGGCTCTTTTCATAATCTTTTCTCATGCTCCTCGCCTCCACTCTGATGCATTACTTTACCACTAATACATCACTTTTAATGAAATGCAGATGGACTCTTCGCTTCTCTCCAGATGGTGGCAGTGTGCCTCTCACCTTCTTTGTCTTTTTTGGGATGTCTGGCAGAATATCGATTCAAATCTGTTTTATTTACATTTGTCTGAATGGATCCGTCGAACACAGATCAAACTGTATGTGTTCAAACCTCATTTGATTATAGACTTTTTTTTTTACTTAGAGGACAGTTGTTTAGAGAAATTGGTGCTAGTTTCAGTCGTCCTTCTTGTTGACATGGAAAATCCCCTCAGTCTCAACCTTTCCCCATGTGGAGATGGTTTCTTCTGCCGTTATGACTCAGATTTTCCTCTTTCTCTCCGACTTCTATAAACACACTTGTCACACTTCAGGTTTTTTTTGTTTTTTCCCAACTCTGTATGTACAGTGGGGTAGTAGTCTCGCTGCTTTTTCAACTGCTGATTCATCAACGTGCACCTTCTTTTTCTACTCGTCACCCTTCACAGTCGGCGAGGACGGAGAGGCCGGGAGAGAGTGAAGATCTGTTCATCAGAGTGAGTCTCTGGGATGCTCGACGGACCCGTACCGCATGCTTCTCTAAGACCTCCGGAAGCTAAGACAGGTATGATGACAAATCAAAAAAAGGACACGCACATCCCTCAGTGGGTGCTGGATCTAAAAACACAAAGAGGTAGAAGACAAATAAACCAAATCCACACACCAGGAAGATCCCGTTTGAGTCCTTCCTCAGACTCAAACAGGATCTTCTTGCTGTGTGGATCTTGTTTACTTTTCTTGACGTGATATGATAATGACTTCTTTTCTAAATAATTTAAAGAAAATGCTGATCAAGCGGTTCCTTGTTGAGGAAATCAGTGCCTCGCTAATGCTTTCCCGTGTACCCGGGCATGTCCAGTGGGGGCGGTCAGCAGAGCTCGTTTTTTAAAAAAAAACGTTTGTTTTTTTTTGGATGAGGAATCAATTAGTCTTCATCGTTCACAGAGTTTCTAGAGAGACAAATCATTTGCAGAGGTCTCTTCATCCTAAAACAAACAGACCCGTTATTTAAAACCCTTTAAAAAAACATGTAATAGGTCAGTTTTGTTTGAAGAATCTGTGTCTCATCAATGCTCTCCTGCGGCCCCAGGATGTCCAGTGAGGGGGCTACGAGCTGAGCTGCCACTCATGTCCGTATAATTGACGCCATGTTCCCATTTTTTGTCAACAATATCCTCATTTTACAAAGATAGAGAGAGTTTACTTTCATGTGTTCCTGTAGATTCCACTTGTTTTTGCGCAGAGGAAATCCACTTTCACCAGTGCAGCTCAAATGTTTTGTAGTAAGGTGGGCGTGTCCTCCATGTGCAGCATGAACCCACACACTAATTGGCTGATGTTTATCGTTCTGTTGTGTGTCAGGCTGTTTGATCTATTTAAAGCCAACTTTATTTATGTACATTTTTATCTCTGTCACACAGGGTCGTGTTATCTCCCTGCCCTACTTCCTGATGTAAAACAAGAACTTTAAAGGGGACATATTTTGAAAAATCCACTTCTACAGTGTTTTTGAACATATTTTTGGGTAACCTGAGTGTCTACTGACCCACAAAAATGTGAAATAAAAAAACCATCCAGTCCTTTGTTTGTGGTCTGCATAAGTCTTACAACGCAGAGAAAAATGCTCAAATGTACTCTCCTTGTGATGTCACAGTGGGATTCTGGTAAAAAAAAATCCCCTCCCCTCCCCTGATATCTCCACCCATGGACTCCACCCCCAGCTTAGAGCAAAACTTTTAAGCAGGTCCGCCATTTTTATTCTCGCTACAGAGGAGTGATGTCTATCAGGAAAACTCAGGGAGGGGGGCTCATTACATTTAAAGAGACACACACACCAAAACGGAGCGTTCTGAGAGAGCTGGTTTATACAGGGTCACAAACCTCCTCTGGTGCTTGATTCATGTTATATTTTGACCAAAGCACAGCACAGATGTTTCATTTAGAACACAGGGGGGCTGTTTGAAAAGGTGGAAAAGCGGGATAATATGTCCTCTTTAAGTTTGATTTTATGCAGAAATCTTCTTTCATAAAGTTTCTGTTTTAACTCTTGTCACTTTGACATCTCACACTGGAAGTGTTTTCTCGGTCTCTTGCCATTCTGGTCTAGGCTTAATTGTCTTAAAGACTTGGCTGCAGCCTTTCGGTACTCCGGGGGAAGCGTGCATCCCACTCTGTGTGGATGTTTACACATTCCTGCTGTGTGGGAGTCAGCAGCAGATTTTAATCATGGATAGGGGTTTTGCTGTAATTCCAAAACTGGAGGCGTAACCCTAATCTCTTTGGCACATTATACAGTAAATCAGAGTGTGGCTAAGTCAGGTTCCTGCCAACTCAACAAAGCCATCTCATTTTCTGTGGATTTACGAGTGGACTCACCAGGAGTGGTTATTTCAACCCACAAACATTTCTCTCTCTCCTTTCTCTTCATTTGTGTCTAAAAACTGATGAACCGCTCCCCCCCCCCCCTGCTGGGTGCTAAACCTTTGCACCAGTTTTTTTATTTTGGAGGTGTTCGTGGATTGCTTTGTGCCAGAGCGGATTACTTTGGAAGCGAGGAGTCCAAAAGGGCCGCGCCTGGTGGAGGCCGGTTTTAGCTGCAGCGTGTCCAGAGGGAGTGATGTCCCCCACGCAGAGGCTGCGAAGACGTTGATGGATGGCCTAGCTTTCTGTCCGCTCGCGGTCCCAGATGTGAGGCGTTGTTATGAAAATATAGAAGGAAGCAGGCTGACGGGCCGCGGAGAGGTGGCGGCTCGGCCTGTGATGGACGACCACCGGCGAGGCAACCGCAACAGATACAGATAAAACTGAAGTGTGGCTTCTGAGGAGCCACTTTCAACGCTCATTAGAAATTGGCCGTAACAGTTTTCTGTCCCTCTCAAGGAATCTAAACTAAAGAGGATAAACCAAACCAGAAACCACCAGACATGTGTACCCAATAACGCTGCAAAGCCACGTGCAAATTTCTTGTTTTAACTGGAATTTGACTTGAATCCCCTCTTGGTTTTCCGCTGGCAGACAAGAAAAAGGAAGCAAACGGAGTCGTCATTTCACTGCTTTAGCCTGTAAATCAACTCCCTCCAAAAGGGGGCTGAGTCATGTTTGTCCCCCCCCCCCCCCCCCTCCCTCTATCTTATAAAGAGGAAGTGTTAATGGTGGCACTCATAGAGGTGATTTGCAGCCTGCCTCTTTATCCAGCACTGGTGGCCTCAGGGCGGCTGATTGATGGCGTTTGTCGTTCAAACTTGGACTCCAGCTGAGAGTCGTTTTTGGTTGCTTTGACTGCAGCGTTCTCCGGACCTCACATTGAGACGTGAACAACACTGACCTTGAACTCCATCTCCTTGCCTGAAGGACAAACTTTGTGCCCACTGGTGTGACCCAGTTGCAGGAGCAAGGGGGGGGGAGAGAAAAGGAGCGTAGCGATCTGTGTTTATGTGTGCATAAGGCTGTGGCAGGGCATAGCCTACTTCTCGTACCCTACTTTACCCCCCCCCCCCCCCCCCCTTCATCTGGGAGCCGAGCAGCTGAGCTCCTGCCTGCTGCAACGTCTCTTCCTGTTCTTTCCTTTATTTTAATTCATGCGGGCCAGATGGTGGATTACAGGTCAAGGCAGAGTCTGAGCACTTCCGCTGTCACAAGAGAAGACTTTCTGGAAGCTGATCCCCCTGGTTACTCAGGAAGTTAGAGACTCTTTGTTACACGTCAGTGGCTAAGTATTCCTACAAAGATGCTTAAGACTCAAGGTTTAACAAGGACACAAATGAACACTTAAACATCCTGTTTTGATTCTGTCTATCGCACAATGTGAAACCTCATGTCTTACAATCTTATGAGCAGCAGCAGGCAGAGTGAAAATCCTCTCATAAACCCCCAGTAGGCAGCTAGCGTAGCAGCTAAAGAGCCAGATATGTATACATAAAAACATCTTTAAGACAAGTAGATACTTGACGTGCATTAATCATCTCCAAGGCAACATAAGAAGCTGATGAAAATAGAGAATCAGTGCTACCTGAATTTAGATGTCTGTAATCTTTGTGATTGTGACTTTTATTAACTTAAGAGTTATTTGTAATATTCATGTGGGGCAGGTGACCTGAGTTTCTTACCCCCGTAAAAAACACATTTAGAAATGCTGATGGCCTAGCGGTTAAGTTGCGCCCCAGGAACAGAGGCTACGGTCCTCCAAGTGGTCGGCCCAGGTTCAAATCTGACCTTTAGCTCCTTTTTCCAGCATGACATTCCCGTCCCACTCTTCTGATTTCCCACTCTATTCACGTACCTTTGGCATGTCCCCCAAAATAAATCTAAATGAATAAATAAATCATAATTGCATTAACTGTTTAAAAGACAAACGCTGAGGTTTGTACAAACTCTACCTGATGCAGAGGGTCAAATTAGTGTGTGTGCGTTTTCTGGCTAAATGCTTCAAAAAGTTAGCATTAAGCTGAAAGCCGTTGACAGGGTCACATGTTGAGAGTTGCATCAATGCAGTACACCTTCCCTGTTGAATATAAAGAAATACTCATCAAACATTATCCAACATGAGCAATAAAGTCTGTAAAATTCAATTAGTACCTTAAACACCTTCCAGAAAACTTTAACTAGTGAGCTGTAAAGTGAGATCCAGGTGAGGGTGTAGCAGCAACATCACTGAGTGTGTTCAGCTGAGTTGTGATGCATTTAGATTTCTTTTGTAAGATGATTCATCTTGGTGTAGGATGTTCTGACAGAACGGCCACCTTGCTGCATGCAGAAGTTGATTTTGGACTGAACTCTAAAATGCACCTGCAGTTACAACAGCTTACCCCAGGTGGCACCAAATCCACCGTAACTCAAACCAGTAAAGCGTCGATAATGTTTGTTATACCCTCGGCTATTTAAAGGTCCCGTATTAGGCTTTTTCTGGTTTTATATGCTCTTTAGTGTGTTTTCCAAGTGTCCTGTGCATGTTTGTGCATGAATGTGCAAAAATTCAAAGTCCGTGGAAACGCGGCTTCTCCTACCTCCTCCTGTTAGCTGTAGCATTAGCTCGGTTCTAGCCCCCCTCGATAAAAATTTGTCAGTGCGGCGTCATTGTCAGTGTGAGATCACTGATCTAAGCCCATTGGCTCGTTGTGTCAAGCCCAGCAGCTCATGTTGAAATTTCCAAGACGCGTGCTGAGCAACTGACCAATAACGACAGAGCGGATCAGCAGACCAATCAGAGCAGACTTGGTCCACGTGGGGTCTAACAGTGTGGGCTCAACAGAGTGTAGCTGACGGACTCAGAGCGTAGAGGGAGCAAGGAGGAGCAGTTCATGAAAACAGACACTTTTTTCGGACTTTATCTATTGTGAACGTACAAAAGTAGATAGGTAGATAGATTAAATATACGAACCCCAAAAAGGACAGAATATGGGCTCTTTAATTCAAATGTCTTTTACATATTTTGTATCTATTTTCTCAAGATTGTTCATATCAAGTTAGGGATTCATTGTTTGGGCCTACTATGTTTTAAAAAAAGAAAAATGTCCGCAAACTCTTCAGCTCCCAACGAACTATTTTCTTGAAGCAGGTCAACGTTTCAGTCTTGGTCTGAGGGAAATCTTGTAGAATGAAAAGTTGCCCCGGCTAAATCAAATTGCCCACTGGGAGCTGAACATTGTGTGCGAACCTCGTTCTGTCTTGTCCTGCACCTGTTTGCATGTTTACCTGGATGTTCACACTCTTAGTTTTCCCTAAAAGACTTAAAGCTAGTCCTGCCTCTTTAAATCTCACGATCCACCTTTGTGTTAAGTAATATCAGTGCTGTTCTGTAATACGTTTACCTCTTTAAATCAGGCGTCCTTGATTAAGAATTGTCTCAGTAATTAACTCCATTGGATCAGATTTATAGATGAGTTTCAGCTCTCTCTCCCTGCAGCAGTTTCATTCCTCTCTTCACCTTCATCTTCTTAAAGTTTTCATATTTGATGCATTCGATAAAGACTAGAAACTCTGACAGGTGAAAAGGGTCAAATAAAAAAGGTTTCAATCCGTTTCAGACTTTTTTTGAAAAAGAGAGGGAATATCCTCTCACATTTCCGTTTTCTCTTTCTGCTGCTTTTTCTTCTGAAAGGAGAGTGGAATAGTTTTGAACCGACAGCTCCCCTCTCCCCGGCTCTCTTGCTTCTTTCTTCTCTCGCTTCTTTTTTCCTGCCTGACAAAGGCGCTGGAGGACTTTGCAGAGTTCAGTTTCTTTGGTCAAAGGAAATGGTCGAGGAGGAGGAGTGGGGCAGGGGAGAAAGGAGGTGTATCTGTCAGAGAGAGAGGCTGGGCTGATGAGGAGGAGGAGGGAGGAGGAAGAGGAGGGGACTGTGCTTCCATTCACATTGGCGGCATTTGGCTTGAGAATGTCTTTTTTTTTTTTTTTTGAGGCAGAGGGTGGGGGGGGGGGTTAGAGAAGTTTTCCTCAGGAGGGTAGGTCAGAAACGGAGCCAAACATCCAGGAGCATAGTGAGTGTTTGAAGCGCTGGAGGAGAAGAAGGAGCCGGTTAGACTTCAGGAGGAGCAGACATGCAGGGAACAAACCGGGGTAAGACCGTTGGAAAAAAGGGGAAGATGGCTTTTTTTTTATTACTTTGGCAAACAAGGTGACAAGTTCTGTGTGGTGAGAGCTGTTTGACAACGTGGAAGAGTGATTCAATTCTTTGAAATGTGTGAGTCAAACAATGCCGGGTAATAGCATTTAAAGATATTTTAAAAACTAGTTGATCAGGATGAAACTAAAAGGCAGCTGTTGTATTATTTGATGAATCATTTGAGTTACATCTTCTCTGCTTTCAGATCCTCACATGTCACAATTTTCTGTTTTCTTTTGTCACATGAAAGACTCATTTGAGAGTTTTTGACTGTTGACAAAAATAAGCAAACAGAGCAACTTTACTGCGACCTCTTGAGATGTTGTGATTGACACATTTTCAAATATCTAAAGACTTTGGAAGGAATTGATTTCTGCAAACTGATAAAATCATGAGATAAAATTGACAAGCTGCAGTTATCGTTCGCTGGTCTCTCATCTGTTTTTCTGTTCATTAAAACAAAATGAACAAACTGAGATTGTAAATCCAAAGTGTGTGCGTGCATGTGTGTTCATGCATGTGCGTGCACGTGTTTGTGAATGTGTGTGTGTGTGTGTGTGTGTGTGTGTGATGGACCAAGTGAAAGGAGGCCTCTGCTCTCTTTCAGTGTAATCATTGACAGTGTTCACATCAGCAGCCAAACAAACCTGCAGACTCTCATGGTAAATTCCTGTGTTGTCAAGCGTTCTCTTTGTGGAGGGGCTTCAACCTCTATCAGTCCAGGAGGGGCGTCTCAGTCTGCACCACACACTTTATTATTATTTATTATTATCCACAAGGTAATTATCAAGAAATGTTATTGAGTCAACCTTTTCTTTAAACCCGAGGAGTCAAATCAAGAAAAGAAAACCTCTCCCAGGTTTACGGCAAAGTGATTTAAATATATTGCTGCCACATGTGATGATTTTCATCATGGATCAATCATTTAATTATTGATTGGTTGGTTAATTAAATATAAAGAAACAGTGCAAACATAAAAGTAATTTTTAATAATTAACAGCTTTTGTGTCCAGATTCAGAACACAAGGTGTTTCAGTCTTTTACTTTGCTACGACTGGAAAAGTGGGTTATCTCCACACTGGAGAAGTTGGACCCTTCCACTGTTTGCATGCTTATAAATAGATTCATTCATTATCAACATAGATGCTGATTAAGAGAATATTACACAGATGCATAAAGATGTTTTCACTGTGCATAATAAGTGTATAAACAAGCTGACTGGCCCACATTCATTTAGAAACCTGATTACTTATTAGGTCAATAACGACATCTGTTTATCTTTAAATGTGAGTTAATTAGATATCAAGGTGATTTGAAGAAGTATGCTGCATTATGTGACACTATTTTCTGACGTCAGTGAGATTTTTCTGAAGTCTTATAGTTCTAAACATCAACATTTGGCCCGGTGACCCCCCCCCCCCCCCCCCCCCCCCCGCTATCTTGCTTTCTTTCTTTCCTTCCTTCCTTCCTTCCTATCTTGCTTTCTTTCTTTCCTTCCTTCCTTCCTTCCTATCTTGCTTTCCTTCCTTCCTTCCTTTCTTTCTTGCTTTCTTTCCTTCTTTCCTTTCTTTCTTGCCCCCCCTCGTAGTGTCTGCGAGGGGTTAGTCGAGGTGTCTGCCTGGGGAAAGGTAGGTCGTCTGCAAAACTAAAATAGCTTTGTCACACTTTCCCTGTGTGTTCCAGTTTCCAGAGAGAGAGAGAGAGAGAGAGAGAGAGAGAGAGGGAGAGAGAGGGAGAATAAGAAGATGAGGGGGAGGAGGGGGGGCAGAGCAGAGAGAGAGAGAGAGAGAGAGAGAGAGAGAGAGAGAGGTGGAGAGCGGAGGAGGGGATCTCCAGACTCATTTGTTTGTTCCGTCATGCAGACGCTTCCTGCTGAAAACTGAAACCCTCTCTGTGTCTTCATTCAGATTCTTCTTTTAGTAACTCAGAATGTTCTTCAGAGGTTGAATCTTCATGTTGTATTTGTATCAAATCAGAAACGCTGCTTTATTTCACATCTTCTTCTGAAACACCTGTTGGAAAGATTCATATCTCTCTTTTGCAGCGTATCGTTTTAATGACCACTGCTCTATTATCATCCTTTCTTCCTTCCCTCCTATCTTGCTTTCTTTCCTTCCTTCCTATTTTGCTTTCTTTCCTTCCTTCCTTCCTTTTTTCCTTCCTTCCTTTCTTTCTTGCTATCTTGCTTTCTTTCCTTCCTTCCTTCCTATCTTCCTATCTTTGCGTTCTTTCTTTCCTTCCTTCGTTCCTATCTTGCGTATCATTTTAATGACCACTGCTCTATTATCATCCTTCCTTCCTTCCCTCCTATCTTGCTTTCTTTGCTTTCTTTCCTTCCTTCCTTCATTCCTATCTTGCGTTCTTTCCTTCCTTCCTTCATTCCTATCTTGCCTTCTTTCCTTCCTTCTCTCATTCCTTCCTTTCTTTCTTGCTATCTTGCTAACTTGCTTTCTTTCTTTCCTTCCTTCCTTCCTTCCTATCTTGCTTTCCTTCCTTTCTTTCTTGCTTTCTTTCCTTCTTTCCTTTCTTTCTTGCTTTCTTTCCTTCCTTCCTTCCTTTCTTGCTATCTTGCTTTTTTTCCTTCCCCCTTCCTTCCTATCTTGCTTTCCTTCCTTCCTTCCTTCCTATCTTGATTTCTTTCCTTCCTTCCTTCCTTTCTTCCTTGCTATCTTGCTTTCTTTCTTTCCTTCCTTCCTTCCTTGCTATCTTGCTTTCTTTCTTTCTTTCCTTCCTTCCTTCCTTTCTATCTTGCTTTCTTTCCTTCCTTCCTTCCTATCTTGCTTTCCTTCCTTCCTTCCTTCCTTTCTTTCTTGCTTTCTTTCCTTCTTTCCTTTCTTTCTTGCTTTCTTTCCTTCCTTCCTTCCTTCCTTCCTTTCTTGCTATCTTGCTTTCTTTCCTTCCCCCCTTCCTTCCTATCTTGCTTTCTTTCCTTCCTTCCTTCCTATCTTGCTTTCCTTCCTTCCTTCCTTTCTTTCTTGCTTTCTTTCCTTCTTTCCTTTCTTTCTTGCTTTCTTTCCTTCCTTCTTTCCTTCCTTCCTTTCTTGCTATCTTGCTTTCTTTCCTTCCCCCCTTCCTCCCTATCTTGCTTTCCTTACTTCCTTCCTTCCTATCTTGATTTCTTTCCTTCCTTCCTTCCTTCCTCCCTTCCTTTCTTCCTTGCTATCTTTCTTTCTTTCTTCGTCTTCCTCGACTCAGTTTTTTTGTTCCTCCCAGAGGTGAAGCCTCGGATGAGATCCAGAGTAACAGAGTTCCCCAGTCCAGTCCTTCACCTGGTGTGGGGAGTATTTTTAGACTCTCTCCTCGGTGGCTGTGTGTTTATGGCGTTGGTCTAACAAAGAAGGATTTAGTGCAGGCTCTCTCAGTTTGTCTCAAAGCAGGTTAGTGTGACGTTGCAGCCTGGCAGGGCAGGCCCAGTAAACTGGTATACTGTATCTTTGTAATGTGGCCTCTAAAGAAAAAAAAGCTTTTTAGACTCTGAGTGTCAGATTGACAACCTCCGACTCAGCGAGATGTGAGGTTGCTCTCGTGACTGTAAATGTCATTGAATGTGTCTGTACTTGTGCTGTATGTGTAAAGTAATACACGTCTGCTGTAAGTGACCTGACAGTCAGTCTGTGAACTCGCAGCAGACTGCTGACTCTGTTTCTCATTTCTTATTCAGTGAAATCTTGCAGATTGACGTCTCAGCAAGAATTTTTAAAACATTGATCCAACTTTATGGATTTCCTGTCTCTGTTAGGCGGCATCCATTTCACCACGGATATATGACGTTTAAAAAAGCTTTGATCTATCAGATCCCTCATCCAAACTTTAATCTCCTTCCTCTTTTTTATTTGCACATTGCAAAACATTCAGATTGTTAGTTTCTTAGTGACTGCATCATGTGCCATCCAAACCCGAGTCGTACTTTTTTAGTCTTTGAGTATTAAATACGTCTTCATTTTAATTTTTCCTCCCAATAGCTTCCACTTCAACTGATAAACAGTTAAACAAATTGGTGTAAATGATATAAGGTAAGTCTGATTCTATAATATGTTTATTGTGATCATTATATCATACATACCTCTGATATGTAAGAGAGCTGTCTCCCCCACCCTCTCCTCCCTAGAGTCAATCTGCCATTGGTTGCCATGTGGTGGACACTGTAGCTTCAGTGTTTATCCAGCTCTGCATCAGTCTGTAAACCTTTCTGTGTTCTAACCTCTCTCCATTTTTCAAAAGCATCTCCAATATTGATCCTAGTTTGAGCACGTTTCTGCTCGTGGAGCTTATTAGAAACATGCAGAGGCTTTTTAGGTCGGGTACAATCACTTCTATCTGAACCACTTCTCTTGACCGCTTCCATCGCTGCAACACCTGTTGACCTGATAACTGCTCTCATATCTGACAAACCGAGGGGCGTCCAAAACAGACATTTGGGGGTGCCTTAAAACCGCCTACCTTCTCTGGTCCAAACAAATCCAGAGCATTCAGGAGCAGAATCTAAAGTTAGAAGGAGGACATACTGGCTGCTGTGTTGTTGTCAGAGAAGCCAGCACTTCAACATAGCATGCTTCCTTAACGTCTGATCAGAGAGTAAGGTCATTTTTATATTTGAATTCAGTAAATATCCTACATATTGATCCTTTAATGTCATTTATGATTGTAATCAAAGCAAAAGCGAACTGAAATGCTTGGAGAGGCTTTAGCGGGTGTCCTCAATCACCTGTCTTGTCTATGATCCAACCATGAACACAACAAGTTCATATTCCTAAATATACGGTGGTCCTGAGGGTAAACATGCAACAACAACTAGAAGTGTTGTCCCACCTTTCTTATAATCCTTTTTACCGTCGTTGTGTTTTGGCGCTCGTGCCCACAGCTTTCATATGCAATCACTTAAAAGAATGAACTCATTTGTAAAAGTGTTTGCGTTGAGTCTGTAGGGTTTTGTTTTCACACCGTTTTATGCACAACTGTCACTTTTTTGCAACCACTGCAGTTTGTCCCTCTGCTGCTTTTTTCTCCTGTTTTTATCCATGTGAGGTAAATCTATAAAACTGTCGCTGCTGAAAGCTCGGGGATAAAACCCTGAAGCCTCGAGGTGACAGCAGAGCCGCAGAGCCGCTGCTGCTGCTGCTGTCGGCCTCCTGCAAAGTGAAACACTTGACACGGGACAAATACTAACTCCAAATCTGCCCTCAGAAGCTGCAAGGCATGGAAGTGATGCAACTTTAGGAGAACTGTGGCTGCAGCGTCGTCACATCCAAGCACTGAGCAGCTCCGATTGTGTCCACGTTCAGTCCTCTCTCTCTCTCTCTCTCTCATTAGAAGTGTTTCTGCACATTCCTGCTGCTGGAGGAGGGACTGACTGAGCCGTCTGTCTGAGGGGGCATTAAACCCTTCAAGGGCTTTCCTCAGACAAAAACAGTCTGCTCACAGTCAGCTGACACTGGAGACATTATGGGGGTGTTTTACAGAAAACTAATACGGCATGTAATTGCATTGTTTTTTAAAGTATCTCGTGCTGAAATGTTATAACAGTTTTTCTTCTGAGGGCAAAAAAAAAGCTCAACGTTGACTTGTGCAAGCTTCTGAAACGTGATTTTTAGCTTTTATTTGGCATTTAAGATGAAACATTTAGTATATTTATATTTTGGATTATTTTTCAACCTAAGCAAGCAATACAAAGTCGGGGGAAAGTATTTTTCCCTGTATGAAAATACTTAGTTTCAGCTCTACAACAGTCTCTTCACACACTATATTATCTCCATTCACTCCTCCTGCAGAGTTGTAATGAATTCTCCACGAGTCGTTTCGTTTTAAATGCCCAATTATTTTTTATTGGGGCAACTTGGAGCGTATGGAAGATTGTCAGCGCTATAGAAAAGACTGAAGGCTTTTAAGATGCTAAAGAGGAGGTCTTGGCCTCCCTGTCAGCCCTCTGACCCCTCCCCTCCTCTCCCATCCTCCCCCTCTCATATAATGTTTGAGGCCCTGATCGCCATGACAACAAAAGGGAGACCAGAGCCACATGATCATGACAGGGGCTTTAAAACAGTTTGAGAGTAGAGTCCCTACACATAGCATCAGCCATCTTGAGTTCCAGAGGGATTAGAGACTATTCACTTGTATCTGGAGAGAGTTAGAGGGCAATGCATGTGCGTCCCCCCGATCATAAGTACTGATCGGAGTATACGGCAAAGGCAGCGAGAAGCCTTTAGGGGACTTCAAGAAGATGCAAGTTGCAAAGAATAAACAAAAAAATCGTACTTTTACTTGAACCAGACGTTTAAGGTTTGTGTTGAAAACTTTAGAAGTAAACCAACACAGGGCCAAGAGTTTGAGTTTATACTCCATCTCAGACATGCAGCCTTTTATGTCATCTCATATCCTTTAAAGAAGTCTGAGTAGTATGCGTCCTGGTCCCTTTATGTAACAGTCATACAATGTTGGACCTAGTACATAAAGGCACAAGTCTGAGCTGATTGCTGCAGATGAATGCAGATTATTGTGAAGCCCAACTGAAGCTGACGCTATACATAAAAAAACTAATAAAGAGTTTAATAGTCACCACAGTCTGTGTTTCATTTAAAATGTACTCAGCCATGAAGTTTGAAGGGTCTGCTAAAATGTGATTGGTTTACACCACTGGGGCAACAATTAGATAGAAAGTCTTTATTGTCTTTGCACATTATACGATGAAATGTAGTGACATTCACCATAAATCTACATGAATTCAAACACCACACACATGCACATCTACACACATGCACATCTACACACACACACATCTACACACACACATGCACATCGACACACACACACATCTACACACACACATGCACATCTACACACACACACATCTACACACACGCACATCTACACACACACATGCACATCTACACACATGCACATCTACACACACACGCACATCTACACACACACGCACATCTACACACACATGCACATCTACACACACATGCACATCTACACACACACGCACAGCTACATACACACATGCACATCTACACACACACATGCACATCTACACACACACATGCACATCTACACACACACATGCACATCTACACACATGCACATCTACACACATGCACATCTACACACACACATGCACATCTACACACACACATGCACATCTACACACATGCACATCTACACACATGCACATCGACACACACACATGCACATCTACACACACATATGCACATCTACAAACACACATGCACATCTACACACACACATGCACATCTACACACGCACATGCACATCTACACACATGCACATCTACACACACACATGCACATCTACACACACATGCACATCTATATACACATGCACATCTACACACACACATGCACATCTACACACTCACATGCACATCTACACACACACACGCACATCTACACACACACGCACACACGCACATCTACACACACACGCACATCTACACACACATGCACATCTACACACACACGCACATCTACACACACACGCACATCTACACACACACGCACATCTACACACACATGCACATCTACACACACATGCACATCTACACACACACGCACAGCTACATACACACATGCACATCTACACACACTCATGCACATCTACACACACACATGCACATCTACACACATGCACATCTACACATATGCACATCTACACACACACATGCACATCTACACACACACATGCACATCGACACACACACATGCACATCTACACACATGCACATCTACACACACACATGCACATCTACAAACACACATGCACATCTACACACACACATGCACATCTACACGCACATGCACATCTACACACACACATGCACATCTACAAACACACATGCACATCTACACACACACATGCACATCTACACACACATGCACATCTATATACACATGCACATCTACACACACACATGCACATCTACACACTCACATGCACATCTACACACACACATGCACATCTATATACACATGCACATCTACACACACACATGCACATCTACACACTCACATGCACATCTACACACACACATGCACATCTACAAACACATGCACATCTACACACATGCACATCTACACACTCACATGCACATCTACACACTCACATGCACATCTACACACATGCACATCTACACACTCACATGCACATCTACACACTCACATGCACATCTACAAACACATGCACATCTACACACATGCACATCTACACACTCACATGCACATCTACAAACACATGCACATCTACACACACATGCACATCTACACACACACATCTACACACACATGCACATCTACACACTCACATGCACATCTACACACTCACATGCACATCTACACACACACATGCACATCTACACACACACATGCACATCTACACACACATATGCACATCTACACACACACATGCACATCTACACACACACATGCACATCGACACACACACATGCACATCTACACACATGCACATCTACACACACACATGCACATCTACAAACACACATGCACATCTACACACACACATGCACATCTACACGCACATGCACATCTACACACACACATGCACATCTACAAACACACATGCACATCTACACACACACATGCACATCTACACACACATGCACATCTATATACACATGCACATCTATACACACACATGCACATCTACACACTCACATGCACATCTACACACACACATGCACATCTACACACTCACATGCACATCTACACACACACATGCACATCTACAAACACATGCACATCTACACACATGCACATCTACACACTCACATGCACATCTACAAACACATGCACATCTACACACATGCACATCTACACACTCACATGCACATCTACACACTCACATGCACATCTACAAACACATGCACATCTACACACACATGCACATCTACACACACACATCTACACACACATGCACATCTACACACTCACATGCACATCTACACACTCACATGCACATCTACACACACATGCACATCTACACACACACATCTACACACACATGCACATCTACACACACACATGCACATCTACACACACACATCTACACACACATGCACATCTACACACACACATCTACACTCACATGCACATCTACAAACACATGCACATCTACACACACATGCACATCTACACACACACATCTACACACACATGCACATCTACACACTCACATGCACATCTACACACTCACATGCACATCTACACACACGTGCACATCTACACACACACATCTACACACACGCACATCTACACACACACACATGCACATCTACACACACACATGCACATCTACACACACACACATGCACATCTACAAACACACATGCACATCTACACACACACATGCACATCTACACACACACACATGCACATTTACACACACATGCACATTTACACACACATGCACATCTGATATAGTTTTAGATACAGGGAAATTTAAAAAGAAACTACCAAGAAAAAACACTATTCTGTGCAATCTTAAGAGTTATAAAACCTTTAGATATTATTTCAACTCACAGCGATATTATTGTCCATTACATTGTATTGCACCATGAGTATTATTGCTCTTATTACCTTTTTACTTTAGTTTGCTCTTTCTGTTTGATTGTAAGTCCTGTACTGTAAAGTGTTAAGCGATGCTGGAGGGGCAGTATGGACTAAAAGACAAAATGCTCAATACTTAAATCTGGTCTTTGCCCACATATAATCCATCCATTCACAGATGCAGTATTTATTTCCAGAGATTATACACATCCCGACAACATATTGCAGCAGCAGATTTGTCTCAGTCATAATAATGAGTTTAGGTAGGGATCAGCTTGACTGTGAGTTTTGCTAATTAAAGTGTCGTAATTACAGTTAAATAGCTGAAGTAGCCCTCTAGGCTGGTAGTGAAGTTGGCAGGTTGGAGAATGACTTGGCATGGCTCCGTCCTGGCAGGTGGGACCCTGAAATGTGTCGGGCCAGCTCGCCTGCTGTCGGCCTATTTTCTCACCTTATTAGTCATCTTCAACACTAATTAACAACATGGACAGTCTCCCCCCCCCCCCGAGGTTTCTATCTTTTATTGTGTCAACAGGAAGATTAAGAGGGTCAGACAGAGGGCTGAGACACGAGGAAACTTGTAGGCTTTGCTTCCCAGCGTGGATTCACAAACAAACTGAAAGTCTGTGAGTGACGTAGGGAGACCTGCGAGTGTGTTCACACCCCTCAGTCATAGTTTAGAGACTTCCCAGACGAGACAGAAACTCAAGAACAAGACACACCCGTCAGTCGGATATCCTCATGTTCTGACTCACCGAGATGTTTTTAAATCAACACTGGCTCTGCTGTTGTGTTTGTTGTCAGTGGACCATGACCTCATCATCATGCGTCCTGTTGGCCATTGTTCTCCACACAACACTCAACTTATCCTCCCTCCACGGGACTAATGTTGACATCATAGTCGCTCTGTCAAGAGTGTCAATATTTACCAGGCTCCCTGTGAGAGTGCGGGAGCGAAAAAGTAAGTGAGCTTTTCTTCCTCATTATTTTTTCACATCTTTACAATTTTGTATTTTTTTGGGGTTAATTCATAAACTTTGATCGCCCACGGCTCAGGTATCACGGCCAGTTGAACCCGTCTCCTTCTCTTTTGCGTTTTCCCACTTTGAGATATTATCCGCAGCCCTTGGACTTTTTTAGTAGTTCCCAAGGCTGATGAGATGTGCAGAGACAGAAGCCTTTGTTGCTGTCAGAGAAAATGCCAGCATGTTAGAAGCCATTTTACATCTCAAATGAAAGGAGAGTCCTTTTTTTTTCCTCCGCTGCCTCATGCCTCCAGAGCCTCACGCCGCAAGCCCCCCGTTTGTGCTGCTTGAATGGGCTTCATGAATGGCCTGTCCTGGTTCTCTGTGTGTGGGCCGACATTGGTCTTGTGTGGGGAAATGTGTATGCTGTAGTCTACTGTACATCCACTCTGTTTCGACTCTGTTGTAGTTTCTGTGTCTGGTAGAGTGAGTCAAATTCCTCCACAGCACCTTTTGTGAGTGAACAGTTTGAATCTGATCTTTCAGGTATTTGTGGAAAACTATTGTATAAAAGGAAAGTTTCCCCAACAGTTAGAACACCTTTGAGAGAAAAATACTGAACTTGCATTTTCATTGTCATCATTCAGAGACCTGAAACACTTAATATCAAGACATGTGACTTGATCTGTACTTAAGAAACTGAGACATTTGAAGCTTAATCCAAAGGCTTCGACCAGTCCAGTTGCCAAGGGGAAGATCATCCACGACTACGACTCGTCCTTAAAGAGTCTTTCCTTCCTTCCTTTCTTGCTATCTTGCTTTCTTTCCTTCCTCCCTTCCTTCCTTTCTTGCTATCTTGCTTTCTTTCCTTCCTTCCTTCCTTCCTTTCTTACTTTCTTTCCTTTCTTTCTTGTTATCTTGCTTTCTTTCCTTCCTTCCTTCCTATCTTGCTTTCTTTTCTTCCTTCCTTTCTTGCTATCTTGCTTTCTTTCCTTCCTTCCTTTCTTTCTTCCTTTCTTTCCTTCCTTCCTTTCTTGTTATCTTGCTGTCTTGCTTTCTTTCCTTCCTTCTTTCCTTGCTATCTTGCTTTCTTTCCTTCCTTTCTTTCTTGCTTTCTTTCCTTCCTTCCTTCCTTGCTATCTTGCTTTCTTTCCTTCCTTCTTTCCTTCCTTCCTTCCAATTCTTTCTTGCTATCTTGCTTTCTTTCCTTCCTTCCTTCCTTTCTTGCTATCTTGCTTTCTTTCCTTCCTTCTTTCCTTCCTTCCTTTCTTGCTATCTTGCTTTCTTTCCTTCCTTCTTTCCTTGCTATCTTGCTTTCTTTCCTTCCTTTCTTTCTTGCTTTCTTTCCTTCCTTCCTTCCTTCCTTGCTATCTTGCTTTCTTTCCTTCCTTCTATCCTTCCTTCCTTCCTTCTTTTCTTCTTTTCTTGCTATCTTGTTTTTTGTCACTGATCTAAAAAAAGTTAAAAATCCATTGCTTTTGTTTTCTCCTCACAGAACATTTGACCCCACCGAGCCGCCATCATGGCTCTGGTTCAGGCTCTGCCCATCTCTACTGAGCCTCACACCCCCGGCCATAGTGGATCCCGCAGGAGACACCACTCCTCCTCGTCCCCCGTCAACGCTCCACCCTCCGCTCTGGATCCCATGGGTTCTGTCAGCAGTCTCATCGCCGCCCGTCCAGGACCCTACCAAGACCTCCGTTCTGGTGGGGAGCTGGGAGCCAGGGTGCGGCGGCCCACACAGGGCGCCTCCTGTCTGGGCTCTGAGTCACCCCAGGACCCTTTACTGCAGAACATCCCGCCACTCTTGAAACAGAGCTCCACAGGCTCCGGCAGGGGTCTGATGGAAAAGGAGAGCGGGAATGGGAACCACACCTATCTGAATGAGGACTTCATAGGAGACTGGAACGACAACCATGTGACGCCTGTGAGCCCGGGGACGGACGTGGACGGGAGTCAAGAAGTGTCCGGGTTAAATGGAAATATGGGCGGACCGCCTCCAAAACTGGTCCCTGTGTCAGGAAAACTGGAGAGGGTAAGTTTACTGACTAAATCTTAGATAGCCCTTCCAGAGAGGGGGCGTGGTCAAACACAGCTCATTTACATATTTAAAGGTACAGACACAGAAACAGCCTGTTCTGAGCAGGGCTGAAATAGAGGGGTTTATAGACATGATCAAATACAGGATCAGAGTGGATTTAGAACAAGAAACTTCACACACATGTTTTGGGGAGCTCTGAGACTTATTTAAACTTGTTGAAATCAGGAGAATATGTGACCTTTAAGTTAGTCATCATTTTTGTTTTCAGGCAGCATTTGCAGAGTGCGTATGTAAAGTATTTAAAAAGTGATTTTTGGTGATTTCTGGTACAAAGAAATTCAGACATACTTTTGAGTTTCGCTTGCCTTTGACATATTTTGTCATCTATCTGTAGAACATGGAGAAAACGGTGCTGCGGCCCACTGCCTTCAAACCCGTCATTCCCAAGAACCGGACGTCCATGCAGTACCTCTCCCCCCGCCATGTTGCCAACGTATCAGAAAGCCAAAACAACCTGAACCTGCTCAGTCCGACCCACAGAGAATCATCGCCCTCCAGCACGGAGAAAAGCAACGCGTACGGCCGAACGCGGAACGGCGGCAGCGGCTGCAACCAGCCGTGTCAGCTGACCGACTCTGGACGCAACTCCCTCTGCAGCATCCCCCCATACAGCAGCGCCCCCTACAGTCAGACGTCAGGGGAGACCACCGCTGGTCACCTGGAGCCCATGAAGAGCGCTCCACCTGTCAGCACGCACGGACACTCAAACTCTGACAGCGGGCGCTCGTCTTCAAGTAAGAGCACCGGCTCTGGCTCGATCAGCGGCCGAGGTCATCCTCTCTCTGACAGCGGGTCTAGTGGGCGCTCCCCGGGCCCGGTGGAGGGTTATGAAGGGGTGGTGAGGGACCTGGAGGACAAACTGAGGGAGAGAGAGCTGGAGCTGCAGACACTCAGAGACAACCTGGACGAGAATGAAGCTGCTATTTGTCAGGTTGGTAGAGACATCTGCAGATAAATCTAAAATCTGTAAGTGGGGAAAAAGATAAGTTTTCTGTTTGTAGTCTGAGTAGTTTTGATCACTAAAGCCTTGTTTCCACCAAGCGGTCAGTTCAGTTAAGTACAATTTGGTACACATTTATCTGCATTTCCAAGAAAACAAAACTTAGGAATGGTACCAAAATAACAAATAAGTTTCATCCTAATTTTTTGCTTCCCTTCTTCTGGGGTGCCAAGCGATCTGATCTGACCCTAAAGGTTGGAGCTAGACACACTGTAGTCCATTGAGTGGTCAAAAGAATCACCGCTTCCTGTGCAACAACGGTAATAAAGAACAAACACAAAACGTCCCATATGTAATTATTCGAGTGAGTAATTTCAAGGCTGTTTTTCAAGACAAATCCCAATAACGAAAGAACACGAATTGCTGGACGTCCTCAAATGTTGCTTTTGTTTACTGTGTCCAATTCTTCTTCTTGGTTGAATATATTGGTGGTCTACACTGTGTCACATGTCAAGCTATTAGGTAGCTGACACCGGTATCTCCATCCGGTGAGTGTAAGAGTGTACAAGATCAGGGTATACTGTACTAAACTGTACTGAACCAAACCAGACCACCTCGTGGGAACCAGGCTTAACTTTCAGCCCAATTTGGTTATATGGCGGCAAGCAGCCAGAGAGCAAAAGAGGTGTTAAATATGGGCTGTAACAAAATCCATCAACTATGATCTAACAAGTTTATCTTTGTCTCAATCTCTGTAAACCACCATTTGTGTTTAAGTGCACCCTTAACCCAATTCTATTCTGCAAGTTGCTAGTTGGACTTTAAACTATCACCTGCGTGTGGGGAACTAAGTCTTAGGCTAGTAGTTACTGCCATCCAACAGGCTATATAATAGTCCATAAATGATGGGTCCCAGGGCTTTCAGGTGACCATGATGAGCCTTTTCACTAAGACACATGCATTCTGATGTCCAGTTCCCAAGAGGTGTTAGGAAAAAAAAAAAAAAAAAAAAAAAAAAGCACCAATTTTGTGATGGTAAATATTCAACATAAAATTCTGTCTTTTAAAACTTTCAGCCCGTTTGCTTCATGTTCCACTGTTTTTGTTTGCAGGTCTATGAGGAGAAGCAGAAGCGCTTCGAGCTGGAGCTGGAGGAGCTGAGGCAGGGCTGTGCCACCAGGATGCAGGTCGCCTCGCAGAAGGCCCAGCGCGCTCAGCAGGTGCTTCAGCTGCAGGTCAGGACCTCTGACAAAACAATCAGACAGGTTCTATTGTGTTACAAACCACAGTTGATGCTGTTGTTTCTGTTTTTGGAGACTTTGCTCGAACTACCCTACAAAGTAATTAGTCTCAGAGGGGGGATCACTTCATTCCCCCATTACGCCTCTGATATTCACAATGAAGGCGAGGGGTCACAGGGGCGTAAATATCTTCCATTGAACCGGCAGTCTGAATGGTGCTGTCGTGTCTTGGTCACAGGTGTATCAACTGCAGCAGGAGAAGAAGAAGTTGCAGGAGGACTTTGCTCAGCTCCTGCAGGAGAGGGAGCAGCTGGAAGAGCGCTGCACATCCTACGAGCACGAGAAGATCCAGCTGGGGCCTCGACTGGAGGAGAGCAAGTGGGAGGTGAGAGGAGATGAACGGAATCAGGGACACAGATGTTTGATTCACCAGTGAGCACATTAAAAGAGAAGTTTTGGGCAGTTTATCACCCCTCGCTAAACTCTATACGACCCATTACTTTAAGCTCAAATTATGCGAAGACTTTAATTTGTGGATCATCAGTCTGAGCATGGCAGCTTGTCTATAAAGCAATTATTCATATTTATATCCCGTATTAAATGAAAGTAAATTGAGCGTAATAATCATGCAGTGCATTATAAGTTTAAGTACTTGATACAGGAGTTGTTGATTTAGTTGTTATGGTTTTCTGAAGAGGGGTTTAGTGCCCTCATCTTGGTCTGCCAGGCCACACAATGAGCAGCAGAAAAAAAATACTTTGATTAAGATGTGATGCGAGGTTGATGAAAATGTTGATTGGACAAAGAAAAAAAAAATGTATGGAGGCTGTCGTCTCAAGCAGGCGGCCCAGGTTCGCTTCCCACCTGTGGCTTTTTTCCCCGCATGTCATTCCCCACTCTCTCTCTCTCTCTCCCTGATTTCCGACTCTATCCACTGTCCTATCTCTCCATTAAAGGCACAAAAAGCCCCAAAAGAAATCTTAAAAAAGAAAAAAGTGTTTCAGCTACTTCTTTAAATGATGTGCACAAAACATCGGTGTTCTTTCCTGAGCTGAGTGTACGTTCTCTTCTTCCGTCAGGTGTGTCAGAAGTCGGGGGAGATCTCGTTGCTGAAGCAGCAGCTGAAGGAGGTGCAGGGCGAGTTGTCCCAGCGGGTGGGGGAGATCGTGTCCCTGCGAGGTCAGCTCAGGGAGTCTCGCGGCGAGCTGACGAACACACAGGTGCTCCTGCAGGAGGCCAACGGGACGACGCGCACGCGGACCCTGGAGCTGGAGGTGTGCGAGAACGAGCTCCAGCGGCGCAAGAGCGAGGCGGAGCTGCTGAGGGAGAAGGTGGGACGCCTGGAGGGAGAGCTGGTTCACCTCAGAGACGCTTTGGCCAATCAGGGCCCGGGAAACAGACAGTGTCAGGTGTTCCACGAGGCCGAGGAGCACATGCTGGCCTACGAGAGCGACGAGGCGAAGGCTCAGCGGCAGAGCACTTCAGAGGCGCTGCAGAGCATGAAGCTGCAGATGGACAGGATGAAGTCGGAGCTCGCCTTCGAGCACCAGCGGGCGGAGCAGCAGATGGGGGGCTTTGAGGAGGAGCGCAAGATATGGCAGGAGGAGAAGGACAAGGTGATCCGCTACCAGAAGCAGCTGCAGCAGAACTACGTGCAGATGTACCGCAGGAACCGAGAGCTGGAGCAGCTGCTGCAGGAGCTCAGTCAGGAGGAGGACGAGGGCAGCGGCAACGAGATCAACTTCGACGAGATCGCCGCCACAGAAATATGAACCCTCGTGTCCGTTCATGTTTTATTTGCACTACTGTCAGCTTTTTTTTTGTTTTGAAATTCACCTTCACGTCACAGATCGGATCTCCTCTGCGCTGTCTGGATGGAAACATAGACCCTGTTCACACAAGCATCACAAATGGACATCTCAAAGCACAGCTGTTCACACCTGGAATTATCATGACCTCAAAATGCATCTCAAAATGTGTTTCCAGTGACCACTTGTTTGATACTTTCATGCAAAATAACACACAAAGCAGCATTTACCTTTATTAGGCTTTAAACGACATCGACTGTTACTTGCAGATACAAAGAGAGAGAGAGCGAGTGTGTAATATCAAACTTTCTATGGAACATAATTTCACTTTACAGCTGTTTAATTTATCAGTGAGTGAGAAACTACTGTAGACTGGAGTCTCTGGAAACTAATAGAGCCACTCAACTAAAAAAAAAAAAACAGTTTGTTGTCCTCTGACACATCTGTACCCTCACTTCATTTCATTTTTACAAAATATGACGAACATCTGGTGAGTCAGATCCTAAGCCCATATCCATCACCGGTAGTGTTTAAACCTGTACTTAAGGCTGTCCACTCGTGATGTCATCACTTAGGATGCCAGGTGAAAACAGGACAACAGTTTGAGGAGACGTGTAAAAAAACATCTGCAGTGTAAAATCAGCCGCACGTTAGCTCTGCCTCATCGGTCTAGTCTCCGAGGAGTCCCACTTAAAAGCCAACGACCTCTATTAGTCGTTAGTAGGCCACCTCAGTCCTCTGCCCCCCACTCATTATCATTTATGTGAGTGTTTATGAGCTACGTCTTTTCCCGCAGTTTTAGTGGGAGTTATTATGTGTGAGTAACATTTCACCCTCCTCCTCCTCCTCCTCCTGTGTTTGTCAGGATTCCTCCTCCCTGCTCAGATTATCACCACACTCCCACTCTGTGTTAGCAGTCTGCTCTTGTTTGTGTCGTTAATATGGACAAAGCCCACGCTGCTGTACGGTGACAGAAAACGTGGGACTCTGCACACGTCAAGGTTGAGAGTGAGTGAGTCAGAGCGCGGTGCTGAGGTTGGAGAGCGATGATCTATCAAAACTACTACAGCCTTTATGTAAACGCCATTCGGACTGAAAAGAGTAACTGCAGATGTTTTCTTCCTTTAATTTGATTGACAAACTATTCAAATTTTCTGAAATTCTACGGCACATAAAAGGTGTTTTATAACTTTGAAAAAGGCAGAATTTGACACTCTAGGACACTTTTATGTAAGAGGATGTATGAGGGAATAAAATCCTAAAATTACATCCTGAACAATGAAACCTAAAAAAGTTTAGATGTAAACATCAACAGAGTGCAATGTAATCAGATACAAAATCATCTAGAAAAAACATGATTATGACTGAACCAGCTTTAAAACCAGCACAGATTTGTGTGGAAAGTTTGGATTAAATGTATTTTCCTTTTTCATATAGAAGGGGATTATATGGATCAAATACAGTACCAAGTATCGATCACACTGTATATCATGATATCATGAATGTTCAGAAATTAAATTGGGCTTTTTTTTAACAGCAGACGTTAATGCTCTTCATAGCAGGAGAAGTTGATAAGCAATATTGAAACCGACTGTTTTTCCATTAACATGAATTCAAAGAGATCCAGTTCCAGGCTCACTGTCGGGTCTTACCGGGAAAAACTTCATGAAACCAAGCTAATTCGTTTCACGTCTTCTGTGTTAAAGGTTCTCTGAGAAACTTTCTGTTTTTAGCTAATCAAGCAAATAAAACACCTGGTAAGAAAAATCTAAATAACTCAAAAGTCATGTTTTAAAAAAAAAACATTATTAGCATTTTGGTTTCTACTTCCAAAAACAGAATGAGTTCAATGTTTTGAGGCCGACACTTTGTTGTTTGTGTTGTTCAGAGATGCTTATTTAGATTTTAATGGCTGCTCTTTTTTCTAATGTTAAACTGTAAACATTCAAAAAGGGAGTGATCAACAGTGTTTGAAGAGAGGGAGGGTCAGAAATATATATTTTTTTCTTTTCATATAAAGCATTAAACGCTGCTTATTGGTGTAAAACCTTTTCATAAACTGGCCTGAAACATCCAGAATTATAAACCTGGTATGTAGCAACCACAGCTTGAACTGTATGTCAGAGTCATGGCGTACAAGTCCTTAAGTCACTCCATCTGTTTCATTTCAGTCAGTGATATGTTGAAGGAGGCAAACTGAACTTTAGAAAAGATAAACATACACTCATCTGAATTTAATCTCTTTACTGGTTCACACATGTTCCAGATTAAGACGTGTGAGACGGTCCTGAAACAAATCCTTCATGGCTCGTTTATCTGATAATCAGAGCGAATAATTTAAACACTTTTCTGCGTAAGAGCTGAAGAAAGAGATGACTGTGTGTGTTTATGTGTTACTAAGGATTAAATCTCTGATGGGAAGTCGTGCACTGAATGAGCCTCTTTATGAGTAAACTACCTGACGACCTTTAAAGTATAAGACCTGTTATTCCGCACAGCTGAGCTCAGAGAAAAAAAGAAAAAAAAACCTTTTTGTTTTGTCCCATTATAACCTGCTGATTGAGTTTCCCTCCTCTGTAAATGACCCGGAGAAATCATCGAGATGTGTGTCCTTAAACATACAAACATAGCCACTGTGAATAGACCAAAGCAATGTCGCACCTGTTCTATTAGCTCCTCCTCCTCCAGATATGACACCTGTATATTAACGTCAGTGTGGATGTCCGTTCTGTGATTTTATAATCCACAATATTTGTATGAAGACATTAAATGTATATTTTCATGCTGTACATATCTTGAACAAACCTACTATGTTTTTAATTAAAGAAATACAAAATGTTGAAGGTGTTTGTTTGTTGGATTTTAACCCTTTAATATTTCCATATAACACTTTTTATTTTATACATTTACAAAGTATTCAGCCAGTACATAAAACAACAGTTAAGTTTGGGTTGTAAATCTCTTCAATGGCAACCTGGATTCTTTATTCTCCAATACTCAACTTGATTACCTTTGTTCATGTTCACAGCTCGTGTGTGCCCTCTGCTGGTCAGTATGTAGACTACAAGTAACATGAAGTTAGACTTTTTTTATATTTAGCCCACAGGCCTTTTAAAGGCACTCAGGTTGCACTTCAGTGTTCTGAAACATTGATGCACGCTGCTGGTCCAGGATGTATTTCATGTAATGGTGATCGGCTCCTGGGTTATGTTAAGGTGAGTTATTAAGGCATCACGAGCAACAATGTTTAAAGAGGACATATTATCCCCCTTTTCCAGCTTTTCAAACAGTCTCCTGTGGTCTAAATGAAACATCTGTGCTGTGCTTTGGTCAAAATATAACATGAATCAAGCACCAGAGGAGGTTTGTGACCCTGTATAAACCAGCTCTCTCAGAACGCTCCGTTTTGGTGTGTGTGTCTCTTTAAATGCAATGAGCCCCCCCCCCCCTGAGTTTTCCTGGTAGACATCACTCCTTAAATGGTGGACCTGCACAAAAGTTTTTTTATAGGCTGGGGGTGGAGTCCATGGGTGGAGATATCAGAGGAGGGGAGGGGATTTTTTTAGAATCCCACTGTGACATCACAAGGAGAGCAAATTAGAAACGGAGCATTTTCCTCTGTGTTGTAAGACTTATGCAGACCACAAACAAAGGACTGGATGGATTTATTTCACATTTTGGGGGTCAGTAGACACTCAGGTTACCCAAATATATGTTCAAAAACACTGTACAAGAGGATTTGTCATAATATGTCCCCTTTAAGATTCTGAAGGTTATTTTCTGTAAAAATGGACGCATCTGTGACGAGATTCCTCTTGTACTTTTCATTTTTAGCTTCTTCCTTAATCAAATCCTTTTTTGATTCTTGTTTTTCCAGCTCAAGATGCTCAACAGCAACAAGTGTCCATCTTATTTTTTATACAAACATGAATGGCAAAATAAAATACCTCAGAGCACCTCACAGTGTGCGGGGCTGAAGTTCCAGTTTTCCAGTCTGTGTCTCCGTCGGTACGAGAGTCTGCAATGTTTCTAAACTTCACGACGAGTGTCTCACGTCTCCGTTGAAATGTTTTTGGGGACTTTGACCACCAGCACCATGGGGTCTTTGGCCTTGTTGCTGAAGGCTTTTCTGATGATGTCCACAGCGTGTTGATGAGTGACTCCTCGCAGGGTGACTCCGTCCACTGACACCAACTCAAATCCAGCCTGAGGACACAAGAGGGAAAGTTTCAGATACTTATCATTCCACTGATTTTCTGTCATAATTTCATGTTCTGGAAGTCGATTATATTGTGTGAAGTGTTGAACTGCATCATTCGTTTCTTGACTCACCTTGAGCACTTCACAGGTGGAGGCGGCTCCTCCTGGAAAGATCTTCTCGATCTTCACAACCGGCTGAACCTTGGACTCCATGCCCCCGGATATACTGATGCCTGAAACAGCAAAACAACAAAGACGGATGTCAGCGATGCAACTTTAAGGAAGACTGCTGGAAAACAGCCGTCGAGAAGTGACACTGACAATATCTATTCTCACTCTATTCTCCAGGCATTACGTTGTGTGTATATGTTTTATTTGATTTAACCCTCATCTTTCTTCTATCTATCTTTCATAGAATGCTTTTAAAATGTTGCTGAGTTTTATCCTCCAACGGCTGCCATTTCATACTTTTACCCCCTGTGTGCTTTATGATCTGTGCTTTTTTTTCCTCCTGAGTGGAAAGAGTTTGATTAATTTGTTAAAAAAAGTTTATTTTTATAACAACAAATATGTCTCTGATGAAAACTGTCTCAATGGATCCTGAGTACTCGGGACATTGTGTTTGGAAACACAGCCCTGAGGTTTGGGGCTAAAAAAAAGGTCACTTTTGTTATTTTAGTGGACTGACCCTTTAAATCACAACATATGGTATTTATTTTATGATTCTAACATCTCAGACGTTAACATTTACCCAGAGACTGCTTAGTCTTGGAGATGGTGACAGTCTTTAGTTTGTACTCCTGCTCAGGCTCGGCTCCGTTGAGTCTGTTCTCAGATTGATCCCGATGTCCGTTCACCTGCTCGCTCCCCGTCTGCTGATCTGAACTGAACACCTGAGACAACAGCGGTCGACTCCTGCGAGCCGCGCTCTGCAGCGTGAACACAGATTCTTTGCTGCTGTCCGTGCTTTTCTTCCTGCCTCTGGTGTGTCCGTTTCTGGACGGAGATCTCCGCCTCTCTAAAGTCGAGTGCAGGGAAACCTCGTCGAAGTGGACGGAGCGGATGGTGCCGATGTCCGTGCGGAGAGGAGGGCGGGAGTCCTCGCTGCGGGTCAGAAGCCAGTTAGGGATTGCAGGGCTGGAAGAGGCAGGTCTGAGGTCTCTGGACTCTGTGTCATATCCGTCCACAGGGATGTCCAGCAGCTGGGTGAAGGATCTGGGGGTTGGGGGCCTCTCTCTGGACTTCTGGAGCCCTGAAACAGTGAGCCTCTCCAGCTGATCCAGGAGGTTGCTCTCCTTCTCCACCTCCTCGGCACTGTGGAGCTCAAAGCCTCCCTGGAAATCTGAGGGAAACATTTGTGTAGGGAAAATATTAGAATAAACAACCTGATAAAAATAAAAAACAATCACATGCATAAATAGTTCTACATTAAATGGGAAAGGTTGAACCAAAATAAATTAATGAAGGAACCAAAGACCAGATACAGTCTCTCTCTCTCTCTTTATGATTCCATCAGTCAAACGTTCCTCTGACAGCAGGAGGAATACTTTCATTCTCTCAAACTGATAAATAAACTTTTTATAACTAAATAATAAAAATAAACCAGATGAAATGAAATCCCGTCCTAGAATATGAGACCTGACTTAATATGAGAATGTGACAAGAGTGAGATCCAAGTAAACTTGACCTCTGATAACCACGTTAAGGTTTGTGCCAAATTAAAGAAAAACATTCCCTTCAGGCGTTCTTGAGATTTTTATTTCCCAAGAACAACATACCAACATACTGGAAAAAAGCTCCTGAGCTCTGGATGGTTCTTCTGGATCGTTGGTGGGGACCTCCTGCTGCTCTGACTATGGACCCCCCCTCCCTATTTGTCCCATAGATTTGTCACTATCCTTCTTCCTGCATCTTTCTCTATCCCATTTTTCAAACCTGCAGCTGCACAGAAAACACTCATTTGCAATCATCTTCATAACACCAAACAGCCCTCTACTTATATAGAATGCAAGATGTTTGTAAAAATACATTTTAACTTGAAATCTAAAAGTCTAAAAACTAAACTCTGAGTAACACAGCGGCGGTGTTTCCTAGGTGAAAGCTACTGACCTGGGATGGGAGTGATGAGGCGTCGTTTTGGTGCTCGACCGGACATGGGCGAGCGAAGAGGAGGAGTTTTGACTACAATAAGAAGAGGAGAGAAGAGAGAGAGTGAGTAGAGCTGCTGTTTTTGTTTCTTACTGATCCTGACATTCAGCAGGGGTCGTACGCACCCGAGCGATACTTGAGGATGTCGTAGGCCTCGACTTCCAGCGGAGTCACCAAGTTATTGAACGCACTCAGGTCAGAGGGAGGAAGCAGCATCCTGAGACACAAGACGGTGCTGAGTCATTGTTGAATAGTTATAATTACATGTCACATTCACACTGATACACAGACGACAGAGGATGCTTTGTAAAGTTTCCATCAGTACATAACTTCTCCATCATGCACATTCACACACTGATCTGATGCCTGTGACACTCAGGAACAATACGGGGTTCAGTGTCTCACCTGAGGACACTTGGACATGTGAACAACAGGAGCTGGGATTGAACCACTGACCTCTGATTGTGAGACTGCAAGCTCAACCACCGAGCCAATTATCACAATCTTAGACTGAAATATTTAGATTTGAAAAAAATATCTTGATAAATACGGGAAAGGAGCCACAGACAGGATTCAAACCCGGACCCTCCGCCTGGAGGACCGCGGCTGTCCATACATTGGGTGCAACCTAACCACTAGGCCACCTTCACCACTGTAGTGATCTTTTTTGATTTATGTCTAGAATCAACAACAGTTCTGTAAAGCTCTAAATAAAGAAAATCATTTAAATTGTAATTCTCAGTGATACAATGAGCAAATTAATAATTCATTGGCTCTTTAGCTGCATCTAAGAAGCTTTTGGAGTTACTGAATATCTTCTTTTCCTCTTCCTCTCCTTACCTGACCTCCCTCAGCAGCAGCAGCTTCTCCGGTCTGTCCAACACAGCCAGCAGGTGGCGTATCAAGTTCTCCACCGACCGCTCCGCCACATACTGTGAAGTGGCATTAAAGAAAAAAAAAAAATGAACAGTCACTTTAAATAACTTGAGTCAGTCAGCTATGCTTGGATCTGATAGTCTGAATATTTGCTTTGTACCCTTCTGCACGTCTTCATCACAGCCTCCACCTCCTCCTCCGTCAGCAGCCTGCGGGCCATGTCATCCACCGCTCCGAGCATCTCGGAATATGGCATCGCACCGACCTGTCGTCCCTCTGAAGACATCACAGAATGAACGCATTTCTACCTCTTTACACTCCAACAGACTTCAACTTTTGATATACTGTAAATGAAATCTTTTAAGTTACTCTGAGGATGAAGTTTCAAAACGTCTCTGTTGTTCCTTTTAAAAACAAACTCCCATGAATGAGCCAAACTTGAGGGCACACTACCTTTGCCGGTCTTGTCTTTGGACGGGGACTTGGATCTGGCCCTGGAAGCATCCCTCTTGCGTCCGCCCTTAAACAGCAGGTTGACTAAAGTCTTTGAGCGCTGCAGGGTGCTCTTCTCCTCCGGGTCCTTCCCTTTCTGCTTCTTGTCTTTCTTCTGGTTGATCTCTGTGATGGAGAGCAACGATAGGTCACTTTTATCCATCATCTCTTGTTCTTTATCTTTACTGCCCTCTCTCTCTCTCCTCCCTCACCTGCAATGGTGGCCTGACTCTGGGACCTGCTGATTGGTCGGCTGGGTCTGCTGAGAGCCATCAGCACGGCGGTCTTGGTGGACTCTTTCCTCCCTCTGGTCTGCTCCTCCTCTCCTCTGATGGCCGTGTCTCTGAGCAGAGTGGTCAGACCCAGGCTGCGAGTCGTGTCCAAAGCGGTTTTCTGAGAGGGAAGGTCTGTCTGCATGGCGGTCTCAGTTCGCTCCGACGCTGACCTAAACCAAAAAGAAAACTAACATGGTTACATCTGGTGGTGTCTGTAAGTAAAAACAGTCGTTTTGTGTCTGCAGTCATGTGTGAGGGCAAAGCAAACATACAGCAACCGCTTTAATGTCCAAATGGAGAAAGGGGCTGCACGACTATATGAGCTAACTACGATTAGCAGCTACACTTAGCAGAGGAGGTAAGTTAAACAAATCTAAATGTCAATTCAGAACCATTTCTCAATCAAATTGGATTCAAGACTAATGTTAGGTAGGTTTGTTTTCTCTTGCATGGTAGTCAGACAGGCCCGACCAACAGAGACGTTTTTGATTTTGCATGGTTAATTTATTTGCAAAGTGTCTGCTGTTGTTTCATTCATTTTCATTTCTTCTTTGTACTCCTATTTTTAGTGTTCTTAGAGTTTCAGCCTGAATAAGTAAAAAGTTCCATAAAATACAACGCTTTCCTGTTTTTGTATTTTTTTACATTTGTCTTAAGATAAAACTCTGACCTCAGGTCCTCTGTGGAGATGCAAACATCCACCATGTCTGAACCAAACGGCATGCTGGGAGGGAACATGACCTGCGACAGGCCGCTCAGAGAGCTGACCGGAGTCCCCGACGACAGAGAGGACACCGAGGAGGTGGAGCCCGAGCCCTGGGACGAAGATTTCTGAGTGCCATTGGCCACTGAGGGAGAAAACCAGGAAAATAAAAAAAAAAACATATCAGGGGGGGGCGCTGTGTGTTTATTTACAGATGCAAACTTCCAGCTGTTTAAACGTGTGTAATAAAAACAGCAGATACATACGCTTATTAAGCCACCTGTATTCTGCCACCATCTCTTTATAAGCCGGGTATCGTCCTGCTTCCTGTGGAGACGTGGACACAGATATGCAAATGAGATACAGTAGAGATCTTTAAACTTTTATAGGATCCTATATTTGATAAAGAGTAACCCTAGAACCGCACAAAGAGCCAAAACCCAAGCAAATCCACTCTCTAACTCTTTCCTGTAACTTTTGATGTCTGGGAAGCTGTTTAAGTCCACTCCCTGTGTGAAAAGTGAAGGGATAGCATCATAAAACATGCCCCCAAAAAACACGCCTCTAAGCTTTGATCAGCACCTGATCCCGGCTGCCTGGTGAATAATGCACACGGCCTGGCTATTTCTCACAGAGCGAAACCCAAGCTGCGACAAGTAAAGTGAGCAAAGGAATATTACGAGTGCGTGCCAGCTGTCAGGCCTGCCACACAAAACTGAGACTGCATCCTCTGTGCAGCGACGCAGCCGGTGTGGTTTGTGATAGGGAGGAGGAGCAGGGGGAGGGGGTGTGGAGGGGGGGTTCAGTAGAAGAGAATTAAAGATGAGCGGTAGGAAACAGTTCAGAAGGTTAACGTGTGCACTCTTTAATGAAGGATTAATGAAAGAAGCAACATGCCTTCTAATAATAAAGAGTCGTAATGAAACATAACACACCCCCTCTATCTTGTTATCAAAGAATTCAACACCGAGCATCCAAACATCCAACTGAGACCTCCTTACTTCTGCAAAATAATGTCAGATCTTTTATGATTGCATCCACTACTTAAAGGCTTTATATGCGATTTTTTGATCCAGCAGATGTCGCCCTTGAGCACCAGCATGAAACCAAAACAACTCGTGCTGCATTGTTGTGTTAGCATGCTAATGCTAGCGATCTTTATTATGCTGGTATCTTCACACTGCATGTAAATTTACCTGAAATGAGCGTGATCTAGAAACACAGTTAAGCAGTGAGTACAGTATGTTATTCTTCTTTTCTCTAGTCCCTCAATTAAACAACTTTTATACACGAGGGGAGGAGTCAGCCGGCCGTCCGGGCGATGTAAACAAACTGAAGATAGGACTCTGAAAACTCTGAAAACATCCCAGACAGTGGGACTCGGGTGTTCCACCCATTGTAGACAGTCATGACTCACAGAGTTATTTTCAGAGGATATACTTGATTTCTATTATATTTAAGTGTGAAAAATCACATATAAAGACTTTAACATTAATTAACAGCCTTTATTCAAAAAGGGAATCAAGATTTCACTCCCTCACCTTGATGGTCAGCATGATGTGTGTGTGACTCTTCAGCACCTCCACTGCACTGCTGTGGCTGATGTCCTCAAAGCTCACTCCGTTGGCGGCCATGATCTGGTCCCCCATCTTTATCCCGTTCTGCTCAGCCAGACCACCAGGATCCAGTCTGAAACAACAACAACAGCAGGAGAGAGCTCAATACATTCAGGAAAAGTCATGCTGTGTTATTTGAATTTTAAGAGTCCCCACAGGCCTACTTGGAGACGTAGATCCCCAGGCCGAACTCCTTCCCCCCGCGGATGTTGAAGCCAAGGCAGTAGTCGTCCGAGGTGGTGTAAAGGTGGACGATCCTCTGCAGGGCGCTCCCTGAGCTCGTCTCTGAAGGTGTCCGTCCGCTCTCCTCCACCACCATACGCCTGTGGATCAAATCCACCCTGGAAGACGAACAGTACACACCCTCACTTTCAATATAATACTTTTCTTATAATATCACAGGAGTTGTTTTTGTTGTCGTTGTTGTTACCATGTGGTCTTCTCTTTGGAGAAGCGGATGCCGGGGACTTTTCCGACCCGTCTCACCACCATCCTCAACCTGTTGTTTCCTGTCAGGACCTTCACGGCGCTGCTCATCGTGATGCTCTCGAGACTGACGCCGTTCACCTCCACCAGTTTATCTCCTACAAGCAGGCCTGCTTCCTCTGGCAAACAAAACAGCAAACAAGATCAAATACAGACTGAAACATTTAAAGAGCAACATTAGGAAACAGCAGTTACAGTGAATCGTTGAATCTCTTTCGTTTCACACAGCAGTATGTTGGTTTACCTGCTGTGCTGTTGTCCTCCACCTTGCTGACAAAGATGCTGAGGCCATGTTCGGAGCCTCCGCGCACGCTGAAGCCGAGTTTTCCGTCCACACTTTTATCCACTGTGATCGTGTGGAGGTCCTCGCAGTCGTCGCCTCCTGAAAATACCACATGGTGATTTATGTCACACTTCTCAGAGGAAAAAACTGTACCATTGTTTTTTAAGTTAATGACAGAAATGTTCTGCTCACTCAATCTGTTTTTTAAATCTATTCTTTGTCCTTGGAGCGACATACACCAGAGCGGTCAGAGTACTCCCAAGATTCAGGGCTGACAGTCTTTTTTTAAATATTTTTTGGGGGTCATTTTTTGCTTTTATTAGATAGAACAGCTGAAGAGAGACAAGAAATGTTGGGAGGAGAGAGTAGGGGATGACATGCAGCAAAGGGACGAGTAAGGATTTGAACCCAAGGCCGCTGCGACAAGAACTATAGACCCTGTACATGGGGCATAACCTCCGACGTCCCAAGGTCTTAATGTTTTCTGATATATTGAAAGATACTGAGATTTTAAATAGTCGTCAGTTTCTATCACTCCAAAGAGAACGCTTATTAAATTAAAAAGCTGATCATAAACCCCCCAAACAGGATTCTGTATCCACATGACACAAAAAGAAAATGTAAAAAAGTTTTCATCCAAAAGTAGCTTCAATGATTACCACTTGCTTCCAGAAACATCTCATTCAGTAGCACTGAGGGACTTTTTTTTTTAAGGTTGCAGTTTCTCATCTAGGGTTCAAAACAATGCTTACTTATGCATCGGATTTTTTCATGTTGCAGTTATTTTTCAAATGTACTTTTTTCGTGATGTATATTTTATTTTGTTTCCATACTGTCTGTAACTTTGTGTTGTATCACTGTAGTTGTCTTGATCAGGATGGTTTCTCCTAACAATGAGACCAGAGCTGATGACTTATTTCATATTTACTGAACCAGAAGTCAAACTGGTTTTGCCATTTCAGTCCCAAAGCTCGGGCAGAGATTGAAAACGAAGAGGTATCTCTGATGAGCAAGGAGACAAGAGAACAGCGTTGTTGAAACATCCGCCAAGTTCTGTTTATAGCACACACACACACACACACACACAGACACACACACACACACACACACACACAAACACACACACAAACACACACACACTTATTGGATATCAGTTAATGCTGCAGGTGATCTGACTGATCTGATTAATCCAACTATCAGAGGTGTATCACACCGGAATAAAGACAAATAACAGATTAAACTTTCAGCTCTTATATGTGTGTTGTACGTCTATTCCAGTATAATAAGTAGGTTATTAAGTTGTTTGAACAACTTCAAGTCAACTGACAAGCTGCCGTCGTGGAGGAGATCTTATACTGGTCCCTCACTCAGACAGATTTAGGTCGATTTAGATTTAAGAGCGAAGTGAAGGAAACCTTGATGCTCTTAAAGAGACTGTCGATGCACATCCAGTGATCCAATAACATTACATTTTGAAATACAGTTACAAAATTTCATTTTTTTTTTTAATCCTGGGGTAAAAAGAAACTTTTGCGTTTCATTGAGAGCCTTTACTCTTAATAAAAGATCCTTTAAAAACAGGTTGTATCATAAAATAATAAACTGGAGTCTGTAATCTGCACTCCACAAGCCGGCAGCCAAACCCGCTCCTCACCGTCCACAGGAGAGTTGATGAGGATGACCCGGCCCATGGGCGACGAGGATCGTATTCCACGCCGGCGCTGCTCCTTCTTCCGCAAGAGGTTGCGCGTAGCCGTGTGTGACCCCTGGGTCCCGGGGGTCTTCTCCCTGCGGGACGGGTCTGACGAGTGAGCCATGGAGGCCGGCAGGGTCCCCTTTCACACACGCTCCACCGCGGGCTCAGCTCCGGGTGGAGGAGTCTGCATACAGCAGGCAGGAAAGGGATCCTCAGATGATATGTTTCCTGCATACTGAGACTGTATTATATTCACAGAAGATAACCACTGCTTTTCACACACACACACACACACACACACACACACACACACACACACACACACACACACACACACACACACACACACACACACACACACACATACACACATATCTTTCTGGAGGAATGAACCAGACATTTCAACTCACCGAGGCAGGTGTCTCTGTGACATGATGGCTGATAATTTGTATTCCTGGAGTTACCTTTTGGTCCATGCCTGCCCATGATGCATCTCTCTCACCTGTCTGAGCCCCACAGGGGGAAAAAAAGTGTTTTGAAAAATAAACAGCAATTAATCAAAACAGCAAAGAGATACATTCCTGGTTCTCTGTTGAATCTCCATCAATAAAGGAATGGTTTAACTATTTTAAAGACATCTCTCTTATTGAAAGATCATCAGCTGTAATTCATAAGAGACGGGCATCCACTTTACAGGCTTGGGATTTCCTTGTTTCAACTCTTTCTGATCCACTTTTTCTTGAACAAATATAACCGGTATTATAAACAAAATGAAAACTTACACTTTTTGTGAAATTGTTCGCTTGAATTATTTTTATTTTATTTTTATCTGTTTTAGTTTTGTTTATTGTTCCGTGTCTATAGGTTTTATTTTGCGTGCATATGTGTGTGTACGGGTATATATGTGTGTGTGTGTGTACATGCATATCATAATTTCATTCAGTAATTTTGTCTTTGTTTTTAATTTTATGTATATTTTTCCTCATCAAGGCAACGGCGATCTGTAAATAGTTTGTATGTTTGATGATGCTGTCTTGGGTTTCTGTCATTGAAGCTCATGTGTATAAGCATCTTATGTAAAATTTCAATAAAAAGCTGATCACAAAAAAAAAAAAAAACAGCAAGGAGCCCATGTGGAGCATGACGTAACTCACATTACATTAAACACATTAGGCCATTAAAAAAAAGGGCAGAAAATATACTGCATTGGCACCTGAAAATCGGGATTTAACGGGTTTATTTATCTCGGACTTGACCTTCTTAAGAGTCCGGATGTCACATGGTGTTGTTGCCATGGAAACATATCACTTAACCTCACCCGGTTGTCCTCGTAGGGGTTTCCCCACGGACGTCTCACGGTGCTTAACTTTCAGCACCTCGGACAGCGACGCGGCGTCAAAGGTGACGTTCGACATTTTAAAGCGCGTAACCATGGCGACCGAGATAGAGCTAATTAAGTTTTATTTGCGTCTTCAAAAGCTGCGACGCAACTAGACACATAGATTGAAAAATGACACTCAAACTGAAAACAAACCACGTACAACATTTCAATTTTCAACGTCTTAAAAAGAGGCGGCTCTTCCTACGTACTCAAAAATACTCTCGCACAACAAATACTGACGCACACACGCTGATAGGGGACAGCTAAAGTCTTCACTGTGTCACTTAAAGTCGCCACATATTCAATAAATTGATACAAAATGGGTCAAATTAGTTCACCTACCTGAGTCCATGTTGTTCAAATCGATCCAGCGCACCTTGCTGGGACATTTCTCTGGCTGGGTGGGAAGATCCGCCCCCCTGCTAAGCTGATTGGCTGGATTGTAATTAATAGCGCGCATTTGATTGGACTACTAATGTGCCAATTAGAACTTGTAGCACAAAAAGACAAGAGAAAGTCATTGCTGTTTGAAAATGTACATGCAATAACTGTCCCATTTGATAACTGGTGGTGAGAAAATTAAATGTATACATACAACTATTTACTATTTAAAGTGTGAGGCTCATTACATGTTTTCAGAAGAGTGAGTATTACAAGTTACCGGGCAGTTTTTGAATATCAACAATATATTTATAATGATAAGTGTAAAAATGAGCCTCATCTTTTTGTTTACAGAAACATTTCAAGTCCTGCAAGCCTACAAATATTGACAAATATGGCATAAATTGCTAGAGAGCATTATTCTGAACATCTAACAGCTCCCCCTGCAGGTTGAAGGACATTACTGGAAGGAGAATGGATATGAGATACTTACACAGCATGTGTGTCATAAAAAATAATCAAATGATTAATTTCTTTAGTTTATAGAAATTACTTGAGAATATTTGACAGAGATTTGTTCTCAAAAATGTATAATGTGTAATGACCATGTCAAGACTTGTGACTGACGCCTTTAAAACTCTCCCAGTGCAGCTCCGTGTGCTTCTCTTATGACTCCTCTTACTCAGTATGACGCTGTTTACATGCAGAGAAGTCACAGAGCTGTTCTATCCGTTCATAGGGTGGAACTGGTGTGTTTGAGAAGTCAATGTAACGGAAAGTTTTGAGGAGCAAATTTAAATTTGTCTCCACAATCTTCCCCACTAAGTCCTGCCAGCATAGCTGATCTTTCAGTCGTAGAACATCTTCACTCTACCAAACGAGTTGCCTAGTATTCAAAATATGAAAGTTTGAAATGGAAGAATTTGAGAATTTGCAAGTTTTTTAAGCAAACATGCCAGAGAGGTCATTTTCCAAATTGAGTGAACCTTGAGGTCAGATAATTTCACCCACTTACATTTGCAGAGTTCATATTTAAGTGGATCCTTTCCTTGTAAACAAACGTTACAGATAACATACATATAAATAAACATTAAATGCAGAACATTCAATAGAGTTACTAGTTGATGCATGTTTCTATTGTTGCTTGAGATGTATGACGATACAGTTTTTACTGCAAAGGGACACATTTGGGAAAAAAATGTCTTTTTTATTGCATGATATGAGGGAAGATACTCACAGTACTAAATGTGGAAAAGACAGGAAACAGCCCCACCCAGAAGAATTTAGATAAAAGTCCAGCATCTGAACATCTTCCTTCCTCTTAGAAAAACTCAGAAAATTCAGAAACATAGAGGTTGTTTTGGAGCTCGACCCGCTACCTTTCATGTAAAGTTATCGTGCATCTGTCGCAGTCGGTGCCGGCTGCAGTCGAGTTTTATTGTATTTTGAATGAATAACAAGAACAACTTTAGCGCACGGTTGTAAGTAAGTAAGTAAGTACATTTTATTTATATAGCACTTTTCACAGACATTAACCACAAAGTGCTTTACAAAGACATACAATACAATAAAAGTAGTAATAATGATGTAGTTAGAATTACCATAATAGGAATAATAACAACAAGAGCACATAAGAAAAAAGAAGTCTATGAGAGAAAGACCAATATGTTCTTTTAAGTCTTCTTTATACAGTAAAATGTTCATTTTAATAAAATGCTTTAGGGCTTGGTTACCTTAGGAATAGGCTGCGCCATGGTGAAATGTCAATCAGTGTAGAAGCGAGAGCTCTTGTGATATTCTCCTTGCAGCCCAGAGGACGTGTTCAAGGTCGACTTTATCTCCAAATTCAATCTCTCTGTGCTCCAGAAGAATCCCCTGCAGGAGAAAATCAAAACAAAGTGGGGTTGATCTACACAGAAAAGGAAATAAAAGGAGCATGAAATGTAGTTTTGTCATTAGAAATGATAACAATACATTTATTTGCAAAGCAACTTTCAAAAGACAATTCAAATGAAATATATGAATGAAAATAAGTAAACAGAACAGAAAAACATAACAACTAGATCAGTTTGATAAAAATAAAGAATCTGGTGTGCAGATGTCTGTAAAGGTTTTACCTGCTGTCCTTGACCAATGACGAAGACCCCTCCGAGTACGAAGCCCTCCCCTGAGACGTTTCCAAAGAATCCGTTCCTGATGGCCCTGAGGCTGTTCATCCACACACCGACACGCACAAACCCCAGGGCACCCATCCTCCGCTCACGGGGTCCATAAAACCGCCTCTGCCCGGGACAGCAGACAAACAAGCAGCTTTGAATCATTCATGCAGATCTAAACTGATTTACCACAGTGCACGAATGACTTTTTCCACTTATGAAAAAGGAAAATCTTGGCATCATGAGGGAGCTGATCAAAACAATGTGTCGATTCATTTCAGAAGAAGAAGAAAAAAACTCCCCACCTTTTCGTCTAAGAAGATCTCCCCCTTGAAGTAGGGTTTGAAGTTCTGGATCTCATTGCCGACGTCCTCCTTCACCACAGCGAACAGAGGGACCCCGAGCTCATCCAGCTGGGACCTGAGAGAGGACAGCGCTGCAGCCTCCTGCAGGCGATGAAGACATAAAGAAGATCAGCCAGAACTCTGTTACATTGGCTGAATGAATACCAAAGCACATCAACATATAGGCCTACAGGATGCATGATTATTCTGTGTTCATTTATTTAATGTCATCATTCTCTGGGAGGGTTGTTTCATATTCAGCTGGACAATTTATTACTGTGTTTGTGGAGGTGTCTCGTCTAGTTGTATCTGCTACCTTATCTATTTCCTCCCATTTCTTTTTCCTGTTGCTGCCAAGTGTATAGAGAAGAACTGTTATGCTTTCCTTTTCTTTAAATTATCTTCAAATGTTTTTCTCATTCCAGCAAGACGTTGTTTAAACCCACACAACTTTTAGGTTCCAGTGGAGATCCAGAAGTTTCCCCAAAAAAGAATTATCTGTCCAGTTGGAAGTTGATGAAAGATGAAGAAGATTTCAAGGTTTCAAATAGTTGGGATGGTGCAAAGATGAAAAAAAAAAAAACATGGAGTATGGGATTTAAAGATTTAAATAGCAAAATAAGTATTTATAACAAAATGTGGGGGAAAAATAGGGAAAAGGGCAAGTAAAAAAATATGTTAGGGTGATAATAAAACTTTTCACGATATTTTCTTTCTCCATATAAGACATTTGAACATAATAAAAACTTTGTCGAACTTGTAGCTTTCATACATTACCTCTCTGCACAAAAATCATCCAGGTCTCCTCACTGCCATGATGACAGCTCCAGAGTTCTGCCACAGAGATCTGGCTTTCAGGGTTCTTGGATCTGAGTGAAGAAATCAGGCAAAAGGGTGTCAACGAGTTGAGCAACAATCTCAACGCTGCAGTCCAACAACACAATGGCCTGCTCCAAGACAACTTCTTACTTGAGCGATATCTAACAGAAAGTTTGGACTCACCTCCTTGCAGAGTTTTGAGCTCAGTCTCCTCTAAATGCCTCAGAGTTGCCATCAGCGGAAGAGTCAGAAACCTGTCGGTGAAATAATTCATAACACCGGTGATCAGTCCGCCGATTGTCGCCACGGCGTTGGCGATGAGTTCCGTCGCCATTTCTCCTCTCTGTCCGATTTTGTTTTTTTTAGTATAAATGCATCATCTTCTTCCTCTACAACAGAACCCCTCTCTCTGTGGCTGCACAGCTGCTAACAACGCATTTAAACTCCAGCTAAAATAGATCCTCCCAGTTGTTTTTTTTTTTTGGGACCGAGATACTGATTACATCTGTGTCTGATCAGTGACGCAGTCAGCGAGTCTGCAGCGTGAAACCCGCAAATACTGACTATTTCAAAGTACAGAACTGTGTGTTTGTGCAACAAAAAAAAAAAATGTACCTCCCCCTCCTTCAGTGCAAAGGTCAGGAAGGAAAAGGCAATCTGCAGTCATCCAGCAAAAATATCTCACATGTTGCAAGCTTACACAATTAACACATTTGTTTTCTAAAGCTTGGCTGTACTGTATGCATGTTGCAGAATCTGTCACACTACTAACATGATCTTCACACAACTTTCAGCCCAGTGCTCAGATATGGTTAAATCAGACACATCACAATGAAAGATCAGAGAAGCTAAGATACGAAGAGATAGAAACAAGTGATGCATGTTTATTTTTAAAGTTTAGACTTATTTATTTGCACATATATATCCACCACACTACATATACATTCTGGTATTATTTGACCTTCATTGGGATCATTGGACTGTTAAGCAGCACGGATTTAATCAGGATTTGTCTGCGTCTTCATCTTCTTAAAAAGTACCACAAAGCAGAGACACAATTCCTTTACAACTTAAACTATAAGAAATGAAAAGCATCTCAGCAGATCCCTTTGTTGGTGTGACTTTAACAGATCATAAATCATTTGTCATAGCCACTCGTCATCAGCTGGCCCACAGAGTCTACCTTCTCCTAGACGTCTTCCCCGTCAGGAGGTGGGTCTTCAGATTCCTCTTGAATAGTTAGAGGTCTCTCACTCTCCTCTGCTGTTACATCACTGTCAGCTGGAGCCGAGATATCAGCCGCCTCACTTGTGCGTCGATCGTCCGTCTCCTGAGAAGATACAGTTTTTGTTAAGCATTTAAAAAAACCACAGTTTCCCCTGCATGGCTGGCTGTGTACTGCTGCTTGTTCTCAACTCAACATGTTCGGCCTCCTCTGGACTATCTTTACAAAATTGTGCAAAGCCAGAAACACTGTCAAACCTTTTCCTCGTCCTGAAGAGATGGAGACACTGAATTCTGCATCTCCTGTCCACTTTCTGTCATCGACTCAACCTGTTATGGAAACAGTGTGGTGTAGAAAAAAAGCATATGAGTTAGTACTAAAACCAAAGCCTTACTATCACATACAAGCAGCAAATTAATGCACTTAAGAAGCTTAAACCAGCAAATCTTTTGCTTGACAAATGACTCAAAATGCTTGGTTTCTTGCAGCTTTTAGATGAGTAGATCTGCCTTTCCTCAGCCTGACTCCTGTCTGTATTTTCCTTTCCTTCATTGCACACACACTATCTTCCTTTATCTTCCCAGCTGATGTCTTCTTCCTCCGTCTCAATGCCTTTGTCCACTAGCCTGTAATGTATATCCTCAGCTCTCTTTGTCCTAGTTTTCACTTCTACTTCGGTGGCCTTCCTTGCTCTTTATCCTGCAATTCTTGCCTCTTGAAGCTGTGAATGCCGGCGATCAAAACCAGCTGAAATGTATTTTCATCACCTTCTCTGTGTGTTCAGGGTCAGGAGTACGAGGGGTCTGTTTGTCGTGTTGCTCTTCTGTTTTGTTTGTTTGTAAGTCGTCAGCATCTGCACGGGGAGTCGAGTGTAATGCTTCAGTCTGCTCAGTGATAGGTTGATCATCCACCTGCAGTGACAGAATAACACGTAATGTAAACATTTTAGTATTATAAATCTTAAAGTTTTTTAAACTCTGAACTCTGGATTCTTCATTTGTTAATATGGATTAAATCCTTCAGACATAGAGTTTTAAATAAAGCTAATCAAGTGTGTCGTCACCTTTTCCTCTTCTTGGTCAACTTCTTTCTCTTCACTCCTTTCCTTTTCGTCTTCTTGATTGTCACTTGGATTCCCCTCCGTCGTCTCTTCTGCTTCATTGCTTCCTGGCTCGTCTTCAGTCTTTTCATCAGGCTCCTCTGCAGACTCCTCTTTCAGGTCAGAAAGGGAAGAGCTGCTGGCCTTCAGAGGTTTCGTCTCAGGGGACTCTGGATTGGTTACTTGATCTGTAACCTCCACCTGGCAGACACACCATCAGCTTGAACTATTTGAAATGATTGGATGACTATTTTCACACCACAGAAAAGCAAAACCATGCAGTAATAAAAGCACCATAACCCTAACCCTGCTGACAAAGATTTCAGAAAACAAAACCAGAGAAGTGATTTCAAGAGATCAGGAAGGATCCACCACCAGAAGCACACAGATGTAAGATCTACTTTTTTTATCACCTCTGGCTCATTTTCCTGAGCTTCAGTTTTTTGTTCATCTCTATCCTGCTTGATTTCTGGATCAGAAGCATCTTGTTCCTCTTCTGTTCCAGGATTGTTAACTTCAGGAGCTACTGTCGGTGCTAGTGTGGATGGATCAGAAGCGTCTTGTTCCTCTTCTGTTCCAGGATTGTTAACTTCAGGAGCTACTGTCAGTGCTGGTGTGGATGGATCAGAAGCATCTTGTTCCACTTCTGTTCCAGGATTGTTAACTTCAGGAGCTACAGTTGGTGCTGGTGTGGATGGATCAGAAGCATCTTGTTCCACTTCTGTTCCAGGATTGTTAACTTCAGGAGCTACAGTCGGTGCTGGTGCGGATGGATCAGAAGCATCTTGTTCCTCTTCTGTTCCAGGATTGTTAACTTCAGGAGCTACAGTCGGTGCTGGTGTGGATGGATCAGAAGCATCTTGTTCCTCTTCTGTTCCAGGATTGTTAACTTCAGGAGCTACAGTCGGTGCTGGTGCGGATGGATCAGACGGCTCTGGAGGCTCCTGCTCAGGGATCTGTTGATGTGATGATGTTGATAAACTTTTGAAGGGTCTTAAATTTCATGGTAAGAATTCTAAGTCTAATCCAACTGGGCTTTTTTGTAAGTTTGGTACATTACAGTGACGACTTTGCTTTCCTGGACCTTCATCTCTTCTATCTTGATCTCATGTTCCTCCTAGCACTGGATCTTTGCTCGGAATGAACTTCTCAATACAAGGAGGAAGAACTCTGCATCATTCACTGACTAAAGACTAATGCCATAATAGTGAATTAGTTTTACTGACCCTTTGTAATCACACTTTAATGTTGCTTTCACACATGCAATAAACTCCTGAAAACTTCTGACATTTTCGGGCTGAGCTGCATGTGTGAACGCAAATAGTCAAATTTATTATTCCGACTTTACCCAAACATTTTCCTGCCAGCCCCCTGGGAAATTGTCAGTGTGAAGTGGGGGTGTAGCCAAGTGAGAACGCAGCAGGATGTGAATTGGACGGGAGATGACATGTATACGCTGCGACTTGTGCACAACCTTATAGCGCTTGAGCAGGAGGAATTGCTTCTTTATGTTTTCAGGGAAAGTTTCCCCCTGTGAGGGATGTGTGAACAACCAACTCTGGAAGATTTAGGGGAAGCTTGCATGAACATTTTTAGAATTTTTAGAGGTGCATCTGTAAAAACAACCAAAGTTATCAAACAAAGTCAGTATTATTTGCAAATTAGATACTTCAAGAGTCTTCCACGACCTTACTGATCCTTTGCTCCTCGTCTTTGAGCGTCTCCTCTCTGGCTTCTGCCTGCTCCTCCTCCAGGAGCGACATATTAGCCTTTCTCTGCAAAGATAAAAGCATGTTACTGTGACTTGTTCTGAGACACATCGTATAAGCAGGTTTGATATCTTCACAATAGCCACACAAGCTGTAACATATTTAACCCTTTGACCTTTTAATACGTATGACCCTAATGCGTTTACAGTCCCGTTTCTGTGTTAGCAGTATGTGGATGTGAGCTAAAGGTGAAAGGTCTTTGTTGTCATGGCCTCACTAAGCTTGATGGCTTTACAGGTCTCAGCCTGAGGAGCTTAGGCCGTCTAAGTCTTTGTCAACCTATTGGAGATCAAGGCTTTGAGGTTGTAGAAGAGGGAGTTGAGGTGAGAGCAGAAGTAGATTTACTTAGAGGAGTTTAACAGCTAGTAGCCGTAATATCGAGGAGTTATTCTCCTTAAGGTGTCTGTGGTCATATTTTCCAATATCATTATAACCATAACTGCAAAGCATTCATGAGAAACACATCTGATGAGCTATTTTTATATCCTGTGGCCACTGGGAGAAGATGAGCTCACGTCATTTTCTAAAAATAATCTAAAATAAATAATAAAAAATGTTCTTGATTCAGTTTGGCCACTTGGTTGACTTGACAACTGTTGAATATTTTTTATCCCATTTATTCTTCATTTTGTTATTTCCGACACGTGAAAATATAATAATTTAATAAATATTAATTATTGAGCTGTGGAAAAGGAGTAGGATTAAATAAGTTGTATACTTCTTCCCACTCCTTTTCAGGCATATCAATTGAATATATGTAATTTGCTTTTTCTTTTTCTTTTTTTGTGAAAGAATTTGAACTTTGTTTTTTGTTTATTGTATTTTCGAGCTTTTCATTTAGTTTTGTATTTTTGATAAGTTTGATTTTATTTGATATGGCTGAAATAAATGTAATCAATCAATCAATCAATCAATCAATCAATCAATCAATCAATCAATCAATCAATCAATATCTACATATTTTGCTGCAACAGTAAATATTATAAATATGTTCACAAGCTAGTTGCGTACTTTGTCTGATTTGCTGATTACTGTTGATTTATGAAAGCTTTTTATTTTATTTTAGAACTACTCTTTTTTTTCTTGTATGCCATGTGAATGGTATTTCCTGCGTGTTAGTTGTCTGTTGAGCTGAGCTTCAGGTTTATAAGGGAAGTCCCAAAACTAACCATCCTGGCAGGAGATGGAAAAAGCTCAGGAAACGCTGCTTTCTATACACAGTGATGTGTAATGCTGCCCCCTACTGGCGACACAACAGTACAGCAGCTCACCTGCGTCTGGCGCTCCACGTTTTCGTTGTGCTTGTAGAGCCAGTGGGCGAGAAACAGGATGGGGTTCACTGGACGCTGCTCGGCCACTTCAGCCAGTCCGTCTGCCAGACATTTCCCCAGGTGTCTTTTCAGATACTCAGAGTCCATAATGATGTCTGCCTGGAGGATTAAACACAAATAAAATAATGTTTAACTATAAAGTAAATAATTATTATTTCTGTAGCGAGTGATTAATAAAAGTTGTTTTATCACAGTATTAACCAAAAATAACTAGAAGACAAGTGCAGGGTGATTGCCAAAACAAACCTTTTTCACCGAGCGTCCGGATGTAGTGGGTGAGTCTCCATGGTAACGGTGTCCCCGTCAGTAATGTTCCCCCCTCGTTCTTTTTACCATGGTTCCTATCGTGAAGTCAATATTTCCACTGAAACTGGTTATGCTGCCCTCTTGTGGTTGTACGTGCAGTAAACTTTTTAGGCAGCCACAAAACAATTACGTGATACTTTTATAAATTGCCAGGATAGAAATTGTAAGATGTGTTTCTTTTTCCAGTTATTTAAACAAAGAACATCATTTTCTGTCTTTGTTCTGAAGGTGTTTTTTAATAATAAGTCTTTCCAAGTGGAAGTGTAGATACCGTGTCATTTTCTATTATAGTATTTTTTTATTCAACTGATGTAAATATGTTTGATTTTTAACTTCTATTTTTATTTTTAATGATTATATTATATTATTATATTCCTGTTTTCTTGAGCTGCTTTAATGCAAAATCAATAAAGGTGATCTTTATCTCTTTATCTTTATCTTCATATTTAAACAAATCAACATTTTTTTTTATTGCAAATGAACCCTACACAAAAAAAAATCCTTTCATTAACCCTTTTTTTTCTGACAAAATAAACAGATGACCTCCTCTGACACATTTTTTTAAATTGTCTCCCTATCTTCTTTTGTAGGAAAGTAAGGGAAAAGAGCCAGATTCATCATTGGATAACCCTGTAAACAACTTTGATCCTGAGCTGTCACAATTATCACAACCAGGTTCCTGACCTCAACATTTATGGCAGTAATTACATAGCGAATTAACAAAATAGTTTCCCCTGCTGACTAATTGATTGTGTACTAATCAAATTGCAAAATGTGTATAGACATGATTTTTATTTGCATTATTTAGAGTAAGTTCAACACAGTGAATAATAATACATATTAAACGTTTCCAATAGTATCTTCACATAAGAAAGTTTGCAAAGGTCTTACAGGGTAAACTATGTATTTATTAATCATTTAAACAATAAAACAAAAGACACTCTCAATAACAGAGTAAGGTAAAAACATTAGAAATGAAGTTGATAGATAGATAGAATTATTATTATTATTGTATACAAGGACACAACGAAACTTAGTTAGCAGCAATCCTAAGCAGCAGCATTTACAAAAACAAAAATATATTGGTGGTGATATAAAAGAGAAATATGCAAAAAGTGGCCAGAGCAATTGCTGTTCAGTGAATGAATGATAATAATAATAAATAAATAGACAGTTGGGGTGACTGAAAGAATATACAGTTATTATTTTGCAGTGACTGATTAATTAAACAAATGTAAATATAGAGATATAGTGCAAATAAGTGAAGTTATAGTGCAGTGACTGGATGGGTAAATAATTATTAGAGTTATAAATAAGTATTTAGACATTAAAGAAGTGTATAATCAGATACCAATAAGATAATAGATTTACAAATGAGAGGAATCTGTGCTCCCTGTTTGTGGAATCTGCAGGAGAGTAATTCCAGCTGAAGGTTTCATCCGTGTTGCTGCACCTGCCCTTCAGCTCAAACAAACCGGCTCATTTAACTTTCTGCTAGAGTTGTGTGCGAGCAGCAGCTACCAGCTGTGTTGGAACCGGGACGCGGTTCCGCTGCAGAAGTGTCAAAAGGTCTGATCTGATCCTACCTGGACTGGACTCCTCCGGTTTCACTGCAGGACACCACTCTGCGTCAGCAACAGCTGTCCTGCAGCCCCTCGCTGGCTGCCACGGGGAGAATTACGTCCTCAGGCTGAGGCTTGACACAAAACTGGATTTGTTTTTTTCTACATTTCCTGGATTCTGTTGGAATATTTTTTGCTTTGCCGTCCGAGGTGAGCTGCCACATGGCTTGTGTTGTCTTCCACGAGTCATTGAGCTGAAGTCCTGCATGAAGCTCAGAATGAAAAGGATTTCTGCAGGTTCATGACTTGCTGTGTTGATTATTTAAGTTGCCAGCTTTTACCTCGATGCTTACTTTTCTCTAGGTGAAACAGTAGAAGAGTTTTAGTACTCTTTTTTTGTGCGATGGTTTGACTTTCTCCATGTATAACTGTATTGCACTGTTCTTTAATCAACTAACAGAGACCTATTCTGCACTTTAATTTACAGAAATGGTTTAAAAACTTCTCACTACAAGATATTTTTATCTCTGCTCTCGAAACAGCGAAGGAAATCAAATACAAAGACGTGTTTTAATACGAGTGCTTTGTTCCATTAATAAACACAGGCCTGTAATTGAGCTTAGGTCAAATTTGGAATTGGTAGATTTATGACTTCTCGACCGTGCTTATGTATGAGGAAGCATTTGAGTGCCTGTGTTGTGGAGCTGACTGCTCTTGATCACTGTGTTACTACTTATAATGCCACAGAATGAGGAAAATCAAGCATGAGCATCACAACAGCTACATGTCTTCACCTGCCAGGTTTAATTCCTTCTCCAGCTACTTGGCTTTAATGTCCAGTGTGGACACTTTGCAACCTTCTCAACCCCTCTATGCCTCCTCCCACAGGGGCAAAGTTGTATTTTTAGCTCATGTCTTCATGGTAGATGGGCAGGATACTGTGATGCTGTGGATGCTCAAAGACACTGTTTCTCTGCTGTTAATCCATGCCGCTCACATCAGTGGTGTGGGACTACAGCCTGGCTCCTCGCAGGGGAAGCACATTTTTGGACATAGTGCAAAACATGGAGGCAGGTGTTTAAGCTATCTGCTGCTCTTAAGATTGAAGCCTGAAGAAAAACACATTGTGGATGGGAATCATGAAGAAGGGTTTTTAAGTTGAGTGAGTTTCATCACATCATTTCCCTTAACTAGTTGCGATATCAAATTCAAGGTTAATCCCCCCTGTGTTGAACTCTCCACCGACTTTTTCACCTGTCATCGCCTGTGCTTTAAGCACCTTTTGATACATATTTGGTGCTTTGCGTAACCCGTCAAGACGTGTCAGAGGTCTTCTTCTGCCCGAGTGTGTTTGTGTGTGTCGCGCATCACATCACATGTTCTTGGACGCAGAAGGTGTTGGTTTTGAGTTTCTTTCACCAAGTAGGCCCATGTGACTGCTTGGCTGAGCCCCCGCTTTTTTTTTTTCTCCAGAGGATTCAAAAGGTGAAATGAGGTTAAAGATGAAAACTTTATTTCCCGCTTAAAAATTCACAACCGGATTCCTCATTTCCCCAATTTTAACTCAAGTGCATTTCTCATACAGTACAGATCGTTTTTTTTCCTCAACAGCTATCTCTATGTGAACCACACAATGTTGATTATTCTTCTGTGTTTGCCACGAGCGGCTCCTTCCTATATGTCTATGTTTTTAAGGACTTGATTGGTGTAATGAATATGATAATAGCTCCCGCTGGTCCCTCACAAGCTGGATGGAATATTCTCCATATCACTTCCACATGTAATCTACTCAGATTACTGAGCAGCAAGCAAAGGCCAAATGGGTCAGTTTGAGTGAGTGGCTATGTGTTTGTAAAGTTGTTTTAGAGACGACATTAAAGGATAACAGAATTTCTTAGTACAGTTAAGGTTTGTATTCTCTTATTAACATCATCATTTAATCCAAAAGAAATACATTAGTAGTGGTTGAATATGTTGTTGGCCTCTGTAAAGCAGACATTGTTTGGCCTATCTGTTGGATCTGTTAGCTATCCAACCATCTGCCTACAGGAGGGAGATTACACTATGGTCTTCACAGCTCTCCAACAGAAGCATACCGCAAATGACAGCAGCTGTCCTCTTTACAGCACCATAATGTCTGCAACTAACTCTAACGTGCACTCATCTGATAAAGACGTCAAAATAAGAATTTGAGCCTCCAAGGGCTTGACCCTGAGTACTGAAGTAAAAAAAAAAGCTGATAATTTCAGTCAACATGCAGCCATGGATTGCAAAATGTACAATGACATGTTAGGAAGAGCAACAGGTGAAGAGGTCTGTTTTTAATATGGCTCCCTATAGGGTTTGAAATATAAGGTTAACTGGTGAGGTGACAAGGTGTTGAAGCAAGCTGGGAGAGAGTAAAGTACACTGTTGTGATTTGACCCCGTGAGAAAACAGAGGGGGGAAAAAAAAGAGCTGCGGCAAATGTCAAAGGACGTGTGGATAAAAGCCCTTGTTTGCCCTGCGGATCTGTTGTTTACAACTTCTCCACATTCCTGGAGGGGTAAGTGCTGCATAATGAGGGGACTGAGACATTTGCCATGTTGACACTCTGCTTGTCTTTGAACTCCAGGCATTTTCAGGGCAGCAGAGTCAAGCCAACAAGTCGTTAAAATTCATTTGAATATCTTTGTCCTTATACTGCGTCATTAATTACAACAGCAGTTTAAAAGTGTTTGGTGAAGATCCCAGCTTTGTTGGATGTTTCCTTCAAAGTGAAGTTTCTGCTCAACTCCCAGTTAACCAGAACGGTCTCAGTATTTTTCATACTGGTATTCTTTAATCATCCGAGGAAGTGCATCAATCCAAAAAGGAATTCTGATGTTTCACTGATCATATTACTGACTCAAGAAATAGGAACTCTAGTGTGCTAAACGTCTTCACTGTTATAAGAAATGGCACAACCCCTTGGGCTGTATGAACTCACGCTACCCTTGCGACAAAAGCCAAACGCGAGATTGGTTGGTATCCGGAGGTGAGTATTGGCATTCGCATTCCACAGCCGGCTAGTGTAACGAAGAAGTGTCTACATTACCCGGTCTATATCCTCAACCGGAATGTCACAGGTCACATGGGCCTTCACTGACATGCAAGGTGATATATATATTACTGTCGGGGAAGGCTTCTGAAATCTAACATTCCCCTCCTCGTCCCCAGTGAGCCAGCTGTCCACGGAGCGACTGAACGAGCACACTCATGTAATGAGCCGATTGTCTTCAGCCGGGCTCCTTAAGTTAAACTAAACTTAGTTGATTGATTCAGGGATTTCTGTCGATTTGAAGGATGTAGGTAGCATTTAACATATTCCACACGAAACGCCTTTAAATACAACATATTGTAATGTTGCAGATGAAACAAGTGCTGCCTAACCATTTGAACACTTACTGTAAAATAGTTTGTTGGGCCCATTTAACACATTTTACAGGGAGGTTGGGGTTGCTTGGAATCATTTCATTGACTCTGAGATTTATCTGGTAACCAAAACATCTGATCAACAAATGGTCAGAAAGGCCTATTGTTAAGTCACCTCGCATTACTCTGTGAGTATAGAAAAGACATTTGAACATCCAGCAAAATCTATGGCCAACTAGCATATACATCCGGTCACTAGGCATATACAAACGATTGTTATCAGGGATGGACTGGTGGATTTGGCTGTTTTCTTCTGGACCAGCCCCCCTTTGAAATGTATTTCTGCGGGACCTTTTCCCGCTTTTGTCCATGATTATCCATTTCATTTTGATTTGCTTTGGTACTCAGCAGTGTCTGTCTCGACTTTGAAGTATTTCCTGCTTGACCTCTCACAGTACATGGATAGGATCAATCAGTACCACTGCATATTATGCACATTTTGGGTCCTTTTTCTGTGAATAAAGACCACAAGGCCCCAAATCGTACACAGAAGTCTGGATTTTTTTTAGCATGGAAAGTTACCTGGTTTCCACTCATGGTAGATTTGTAATCCAATTTGTATTGAATAATTATGTATCAGCCAAGTTTGGTATATAGTCATAATGCCAACAGCTGGCTTCCCCGGAATTAAGGAGAAATTTGCATCCATTCCCAGAGACATAAAAAATAAATTCTGGTTACCAATATGTTTAATCTGGCACAATGTCTACATCTTCAACAACTGTAGGCCCTTTATAAATTGCTGTTCCGCAACCACGCTGTTATGAATTTCTGCCATCATTGCACCTTTGTTCTTACACACGTTACAAGCACAAGAGGCATAGTATGTGAGCACACAGCGGGAGCTTCACATACACACACACACTGAGGCATGCACACACACAGTGCTGTTCCGCCTCAGCTCTGAAGTAATGTATTGCTGCAGTCTTCCCCTCATTACCTCTGATTGCAGATCAGTGATGGAACGACTTAGCCGCACCATTTCCCATTTTGCATGACAACCATCGATATTTAAAGTGCCCTCTCAAATTTAGAAATTAAGCCAGGAATTGATTTTATGGAAATCGGTTTCAGTGTGATATACTGCAGAATCAATTTCAACTGATACTGAATATCACAAACCTGCCAGCACTCTTGGCTTTTCCTGTAATGAACCACACACTGATAAAATGTAGATATGGTGTCAAAAACATATTATTTACCTGACTGACGTAGCAGACAAGGCAGCAACCTCTTTAGGAGGACTCTTTTGAGATTGGCAAGCTTTCAATTGAGGGACTAAGCTTTTTTTAAAAGGGACACTTGATGACTTCAGCAGTAACGGCGTGATGTAATGCAATCAGGAAATGTTCCCCATAAGCGAAGGAGAAACACATCCAGTCTCAGGATGTGTATTTTAAGGTTGGCTCACGGTTGAGGGGTGGCGGGGCCCATGGCTCCCATGGCTCCCAGAATGGGGGTTTTGAAATGGGATGATGAGGGGGGAAACTGGCTTGGGAGGCAGTGCAAAGGAAGAAGTAGGAAGGCGTAGGGTAGAGGTTACTAAGTGACATGAATGGTAATGGGAACTCTGCTGATATTGTTAGGTTTTTATTGCAGGTTTATTGGAGAAAATGAATCCTGTCAGACGGGAGTTTGATTGATATGAAATGGGGCTTTGATGAGTGATAGGGCTCAGATGAAATCCTTGAAGTCTGCATTGTAATAAAGAGGAACTTAGAGCCTCAAGTGTCATGTAGCAGGGTGGCAGGGGGGATGTAAAGAGCGGGTGTGGAGTCTGAAGCTTAGTGTGTTTGGGGCCCCATGTAAAATAGAAGGTAGTAGAGAGGGGAGTCAGCCTGGTAAGATAAGTTGGCATGCTGTCCTGTTTATCGGAGGGATGTGAGGCGCAGAGCGAAAGCTCAGCCAGGAAGGAATGAGCAGAGTCATCGGGCCTCTGTAATACGACGCGCCGTCTTGATTGCCTGTAGCAGCTGGGCAGCCACCGTATCTCTGCTAGTGTGCACCTCCCCATGTGGATGTGAATGTATATTTTTCTTGTTAAAGTGAGGTGGTTTTGGGGGGTATCCACATACATTATTGTGGGTGATCGATGGCAACACTCTGTGTATTGATGCATCTCTTTTTGACATCTTGATGACTCGGCTTACCGTTCTTTGCATGTATGAACGCCTGTTACAGCTTGTTACTGGTTTGTTCTTCGGCATGGTGACGTGTGTATTCTTTGTTTTCTTTCTTGCACAGTAAACCTTAGCTTTATAGACAAAGTGGAAATGTCACAAGGCAATGCTTTGAAGAATTTTGGTAGTCTGTTTAATATGTGTTTCTGAGGGGTACTGCTTTCTTCTTAGGCAAAATCCTGTGTCTAGTCACAAATTGCATGCCAAATCTGATGTGCATTTAATTTGACGTAACCTAATGCCAAGTCTCATATGCACTGTAATATTTTTGCTCTCTTGCAAAGCGGTTTTCCCTTTCAACAAGAATTAGCTTTGAATCATTAATTTGTAAAGTACTGTTGTATAGTTATATAACAACTAATATTTTTACGATTCTTCTATGTCTCAACTTTTTAGAAGCATTAATACATTTTGCACTAAGGCCAGAAAAGCACTGCTTCATTATGTCAGTGATACCCCAGCCTAACCTTGGCTGCTCCAGATGAAAGCAGACAGGTTGCTAAATACATCAAAGGATGAAAGCAAATGCCACTTGGACCTGTGCTGGAGCGTCTGCTAAGCTAATAAGTAATCTGATGTTGCTACATAAGTAATGTCATGGTCTGTTTAGAACGGTGGGAAAGTCCAAGCTCCTGTCCTGGGTGTCTTTTTTTTTGTTGAACATCTTGACACTTTTGAGTGCTCATGGTTATGTGAGGGGAGCAGGGTCAGAGACGTTGATGGGCCAGAACAAGGGAGTGGGAGGGGTTTGGAAACAGTTCAAAGCAACCCTAACCAACATTTGAAACTAGTATGGCACAAGTATTGGCTTTTGTCACAAGAGGTTTTAAAACCTTTTGGTTTTTGGCCGATTTGAACACAGCTGTGTCTTTATCTTACCCCCGTCACAGGTTTCAGATATCTAGGAGTTTTAAATTGTTTCGTCAAAAACACCAACAATTGGGCGCTGGTGGCGCAGTGGGTGGTGCACCTCCCATGCCTGGGTTCAGGTCCAACCTGTGGCTCCTTTCCTGCATGTCGATCCCCACTCTCTCTCTCCTTGGTTTCCATCTCTATCCACTGTCCTGTCTCTCCAATAAAGGCACAAAGCCCAAAAATAAATACACCAACAATTGTGTTAGAATATCACCTTAGATTAATCTCTTGGTCCATTTAAGGGTTTTCAATCATTATAATGAATAAAACTGCTTCGGGTAATCATGTGTGTCTTGTGTTGGTGCAGCAAAACACCTCTTAATTTTTGTTTTTTTTCCCAAAAATTTTCTTTCAACAGCTCCTTGTAGGGAAACCCCGGTGCGGTGGTAACTCTTCGCAATGCGAAGATGGCGTCACTGCTCCCTCCCCCAGGCATCGCTGTGTTCCGCCGCTTCACCCAGGAGTCCCTGGCGGAGATCGAGCGGCTCAAGGAGGAAAGGAAAAAGGCCACAGAAGTAGAGGGCCATGAGGGGGAAGAGCCATTGGCCCCACATCCGGATCTGGAGGCGGGCAAGAGTTTGCCCTTGATCTATGGAGACCCTCCCCAAGAGATGCTCAACACACCTTTGGAAGACCTGGACTCCTTCTACAAAGCACAAAGCGTCAGTCTCAGCAAACCTAGGCTCACACACCAATAAAGAAAGTTATATTTGCCTTTGAGCAATAAATTATTTTTTACCTAAAAAAATGTAATGACTACTGCATGCATGTCTCTGTTTATGCCGTTCATTTATACAGTTAATCTGTGTTTTTTTCAGACATTCATTGTGATCAGCAAAGGAAACACAATCTTCAGGTTCAATGCTGAGCCCGCTTGCTACATTCTGAGCCCCTTTAGTTTGGTTAGAAGAGGAGCCATTAAAATTCTCATACATTCATATCCTTTGAACTACTGTGTCATGACATGTTGAATGAAGTGAATAGCTAAGATGTCTACTAATACCTTCAATGTCCAAGTTTGTTTCCTTAACCCTGATTTAAATTATTTAGCATGTTCATCATGATAACGATTCTATCGAATTGTGTATTCATGACGATGAGCAATCCACCAGCATGGAGTAAAACTGTTGAGTGAGTACTTCATTATTGTGGTGTTCATTTCAGTCATTCATGTCTTATTTTAAACATATACTAACTTGTGATGGATATTTTTGTTTCTAGGTATGTTTTCACTGGTATCTATACCTTTGAAGCAACAGTCAAAGTGTTGTCGAGAGGATTTTGTGTTGGATCTTTTACATTCCTTCGAGATCCATGGAATTGGCTGGATTTCATGGTGATCAGCATGGCGTAAGTATCTGACTGCACTACCATCTAACTGATGTTGTTGATAGAATTGGAAACATGGTTCTGATGTACATTTTTTACATTTTTTAATTATCTCATTGCTTACGTATGCAACAGTTCAGAATTGAAACACTATGAGCTACTATGAAGGCTAATATTCAGATCTGTAAAATTTTCTATGCATTTGAAAGACTTTTCCACTGATGCTGATTACAATAGAAAATATGAAGTGATAATATGTTGAGTCCTAAATAGTTATTGGCTTTGACACCTGTATAAATGTCTTTCAACAGATATGTCACTGAGTTTGTTGACCTTGGAAACGTGTCAGCCCTCAGGACATTTCGTGTACTTCGAGCCCTTAAAACAATTACTGTGATTCCTGGTAAGGTGAACGTTCCCAGTCGTATTTGAATATTTTTTATACTGGTCGGCAATTTCTGTCACCATACAACTTCCAACCACTAACTATCTCTACTTTCTGGACTTTGTCAGGTTTGAAAACCATCGTGGGCGCTTTGATCCAGTCAGTGAAGAAAATGGTGGATGTCATGATTTTAACTGTCTTTGCCCTCGCCGTGTTTGCTCTTGTTGGCCTTCAACTTTTTATGGGAAACCTTCGACAGAAATGTATACGATGGCCCATAGATGACTTCTTAAACATCACTGACACATTTAATGACACTGCGTCCTTCAACAACACAATGGGTTTCAATGATACAACGTATTCCAACAGTACCTTCAATTTCATAGAATACATTGAAAACTCAGGTATGATTTACATATCAATTAATAAAGTATTTCTTACAGTGTGTGTTTCTTACTGTGACTTGCTAAAATATATATCTCACTGTTTCTTGCTTTTGTTGGTTTAGATAATCACTATTACTTGGAAGGCAGCCCCGATGCTCTACTTTGTGGAAACAGCTCTGACGCTGGGTATGTACTGTACATACTTTCATGACCAATTCATCTGTCGGGACAAATGTGGTCTTTTAATGTCGACTCTAAGAAAAAAAATTATCTTCTATCATAATAGTTTTCCATTGAGTTTGATTTGATGCAGAAAAATTGTGGCATACTAACTTTTTGTTGATAGAAAGTGCCCAGAAGGATACACATGCATGAAGGCTGGGAGGAACCCCAACTTTGGCTACACCAGTTTTGACTCTTTTGGCTGGGCCTTCCTGGCCCTCTTCAGACTGATGACCCAAGACTACTGGGAGAACCTGTTCCAGCTGGTTGGCCCTTTTTTGTTTGTTCCAGACACATTTATGACCTTTAACTTGAAGTCTTCTCTTTAAAATTCAAGTTTTGAAAATAAAATTGTCCTTAGTTCTCGTAGCTTCTTTTTTGCTCCAAACACAGGTCCTGCGGTCAGCTGGCAAGACATACATGCTGTTCTTTGTTGTGATCATCTTTCTGGGCTCCTTCTACCTCATCAATCTCATCCTGGCTGTGGTAGCCATGGCTTATGATGAACAGAATGAGGCAACTCAGCGAGAGGCCATAGAGAAAGAAGAAGAGTTCCAGCGGCTACTGCTGCAACTCAAGAATCAGGAACAGGTAACTTCAGCAAGGAGTAAGCCAATGGTTAACAATATAACTGGATATTTTCTTTCAACATTGTTACTTCCCAAAACATTCTTAGTGTTTGAAGTAAGACTGAGGCAATGGTAAGAATCGTTGTACTTCATTCCAACAGGCTCAAGTTCTTGGGAGTCGAGCCACTCTAATCAGTAAAAAGTCACTTAGTCATCACACTGTATCTGAGTTGGCAGATGAAGAAACAAGCCTTGAACATGAAGAAGTTGTCAAGGACTGTAATGGAAGACTTGTTCCCCGTCTGCTTATAAGAGCACCAACCATGGACCAGGTTTGTTTGTCGCCCTCTGGTCAAAGTTTGATTATCATGTCTGAAAGATGACAATTAGCTGATTGAAATGCTGGTAGCACCAGTTCTTCGAATATAATATGAAAACATGTTGTTGTTAAACCCTTTGGGTGACATCATCAGTTTGCAACTAAAACATGTATTTCATATTTCACAGTCTGCTGCAGAGTATGAACTAAGAGAGAAGTCATTGGGCTCTGTGCATAGCATGCTTTATCTGGATCAACCAGGCCTGACACAGAGAACTGCAAGTGCTCTGACTGTGCTTACAGCAGCTGCTATGGAAGGTATGGCAATATTCATATACAACCACTTGATGCTGGATTAATGCCTTTACAAAGTGGATGACACAGAACTAGTGAAACTTTCCCTGCTAACTTTTATACAGCGGGCAGTACCCATCCAGAAGTGTAAAGTTCCTTCAGGGAATTAAAAAATACACAAGGCTTAGTTGCAGTTTGTCACAGGAAATGCTCTAATTCGAACTGTGATTGCTAAGATTATCAAGCGGTTGTTAACATTATACACAAATCTATCCAAGACCAATACAGTAGCATTGTCTTGAACTCATTATAATCAATCTAATCAAACATGTGTTAAAAAAAAAATCCTCTCAACATCACGTGTCAAGAACTCAAGGTGTTAAGCTTTAGATATTTCAGCTCAACTTTAACTTGGCACAGAAGAGACACTCATCATTGCTTTCTGTTAGCATATCAATTAAATGTAATGGATATGCTTTGATTAAACGGCAGTAGACTACCAACATATTTCGCCTGTCTTTTTGTCTAGAGTTGGAGGAGGCTCAGAGGCCGTGCCCACCTGCCTGGTACAAGTTTGCCGACATGTTCCTAAAGTGGGATTTCTGCCCACAGTGGGTGATGTTTAAAAAGTGGGTGCTGTTTGTGGTCATGGACCCTTTTGTTGATTTGGGCATCACCATCTGCATCGTGCTCAACACGCTCTTCATGGCCATGGAGCACTACCCCATGACCCCAGAGTTTGACAACATGCTCTCAGTTGGGAATTTGGTAAATATGTATAACATTACATTCTAATGTAAATGCAGAACTATTCCCTTCTGATCTCTTTTTACGAGTGCCCGTTAATAGAAATGCATCTACCCTTCCATCCTTCACAGGTTTTCACTGGGATCTTCACAGCAGAAATGTTCTTCAAGCTTATTGCCATGGACCCCTACTACTACTTTCAGGTTGGCTGGAACATTTTTGACAGCATTATTGTCACTCTCAGCCTGGTGGAGTTGGGGCTGGCAAATGTCCAGGGCCTTTCAGTCCTCAGGTCTTTCCGTCTGGTGAGAAACAATGATTGATGATTGACCATGAGATTACTTTCTAACTCAGTATTAACTGTCTTTGTTTCTTTCTCTTTTGTTTTGGAGATAGCTTAGAGTCTTCAAACTAGCAAAGTCCTGGCCAACACTCAACATGTTGATCAAGATCATTGGCAACTCAGTGGGAGCTTTAGGAAACCTGACGTTAGTGCTGGCCATCATCGTCTTTATCTTTGCCGTGGTGGGTATGCAACTCTTTGGCAAGAGCTATAAGGACTGCGTGTGCAAGATATCCACGGAGTGCGAGCTGCCACGCTGGCACATGAACGACTTCTTCCACTCGTTCCTCATCGTCTTCCGCATCCTGTGTGGGGAGTGGATTGAGACTATGTGGGACTGCATGGAGGTGGCTGGAGCTGGGATGTGTTTAGTTGTCTTCATGATGGTCATGGTCATTGGAAATCTTGTGGTAAGTGCAACAATTACTCGTCTTCAATCCGAGACATGCCAATGTTACTTCTTACCTTGGCATTCACACCAAAATACAAATTGTATAAGGGGCTCCTCTGTAGAGAGCCCTTAGCTTTAGGTACCGCATAGTGGAGATAAACAACCCAGAAGAGCCATTTTAATATGTAAATCCATGAGTTTTACGATTAATAGATACAAAACCATCTATGAGACAAGTTAGTTCTCAAGTTATATTTGGAAAGATATATTGGAGCCAATCATTCTGTATTCCATCGGGAAGTATCATGGTGTGACAGCAGAATGGTCCTGGGTTCCACCTTTCTCCAGCAATCCAAAGAAATGCAAGTTATGTAAAGTGGCTCGATGTTATTGAGCCGATTGATTGACTGATGACCTGTCCTTGGTGAATCTTGCCTCACTCTAGCTCTTCAGTGTTTGAAGACATCCAAATGTTGTACTGTGTTGAGAAGAACACAGCCCTTTGCATCGATACCATACTGTGCAAAGACGGTCTCTGAAAATAATAAAGGTTTTCTTCCAGTGCAACTACTGGTCTGAAAACTAAATCTGATACATGAGTACAGTAGAAGCGATGACTGTTGTTACACAGCTCAGTTTCACTTAAATACAATTGTTACATAATGATCAAGGTTAGTAGATAGGATGATTCATGTCTTTTTGCTGTTTTGTCACTTTAAAGTTGCTGCTGTATCCACAAATGTTGAGATGCTGCCACTCTACTACACATTCAATATCTAAACTCTGTATAACTGTCATAACTGTGAGGCTGTAAATCTGTCAAGTCGTTTTTGAAAATCTTTCTAAATCAAACTGTGAGCTGACTATAATGCCATGAGATTTGTGGCTGCATATCCCAGCAGGCTATTGTTAACCCCTCAGCTTATAGATGCCAAGGACAGAGACACGGCTGAGGAGAAAATTGTATCCACCAGGGGGCATTATAATAAATTTTAGTTATTATAAGTACAGTTGATCCAAGGTTTAATTGATTCAGTTGCACTTAACTTTCGGGTCTTTGGGGATAAAGAGGCAGCTGACTGTTACGCTCAGGGAAGAATTCTGAGTGTCTGCGGATTGGAAAACTGTCCCTGGCATTTTCCATTGGCCTCTTAGATGTACAGATTGACACAGATGATCGCTATTGGCATAATTTCAGCCACTTATTCAATGACTGAAGCCAAAACCATTTCCTGTTAAATTATTTATAGATATGGAACGGAAATGGCTCATTGACAAGCTAACAAAAATATTGTGATGACATTGCGTTGCCAAAATATCATGGGCGTCTTCAAGTCTTGCATTATTCCAAAACCCTCAACTCTTACCACACAATGCACACCATTTGCTCTGCAATGAATGCAAATAATATACTTACACACTTCACAGGATGATGTTTCTATTTAAATCAAATGACTTAAGCTACCAAACAGTGGTTTTGACCTTGAGTGTGTGCTAAGATCTGGCTCAAGCAAGTTAGTGCCACCAAGGGAACAAACACAGACAGCTGAGCGAGCAGAGCTCAAGTGGCAGGGGGACTGGGTGTTAAGGAAAAGTCATTCGATAGCACTGCAATTGATGGAGAGGTTATCATATTGGACCATCAGTGTCACAGTTTATAAAACAGAGTGGGCACAACCTCAATGTTTGGAGTGTTTGCAGGTCATTTGTGACTATTATTGCTTCACTTCTGCCCAATCATGATCAAAAATGGTCCTGAATTTCATCAACATTATTTTCATTCTTTATGAACTTATGCATCTTTTTTTTGCCTCCCTAAAATATCTATCTCCATCAGAAGAAACCACTCCAATTTCATTTACAATGTAATTTTAATCTTCAAAATGTCAAACTATTCCTTAAAATTTAAATAACAGGGGGTCCCTGCCAGAGGCTTTATAGGGTCTATCTTTGGCATGGCAAAGTGTTGGTACCCCTGTTGTGTAGGCTTTGTGCAAACAAAGCTAAACTAAGCTAAACTGCTGATGGCTAAATCTTCAAATTTAACCTACAGGCAGTGTTTTTGGACTGTCAGTCCCAACAATCTGCAAGAAGGTGAACGGCTGTTGGCTTCAAAATGTCCAATTATTCCTTTAAGATGAAGATCAAACATCTCACATCAACAAACAGCTGCTTTAACAACTGGGAAATGATAGGAGTGATAATTTTGAGATTCTAGGAGCATTATTTTGAGCATCGCAGACACTTAAGTCATCATATCAGTTTCTAATCCTTCTCTGTGGAGCTTGGGGTTTGTGCATCTCATCTTTTCCACTAAGCCCTCTTAACTGATTCACAGCTCCTGCACAGGATCATCCTGGCCCTGGCTTGTGTAACTATGATCTCCCGCTAAATCAGGAGAATAAGAATGAAGAAATCGACTCACAGGTTTCAGAAACTAAAGATAACTGTGTCTGCAACAGGAGGCAGACAACATTATATTTACTGATGTGCCATCATACGACCAATTTTATGTGAGGTGTATTTGAGACAGCCTAGACTTTTGTGTTTAGTCTGGTAATGGCATTATTTTGACTCAGCAATCAGTGGCTATGTATATTTAGTATAGTATCAACATATAGTTATTTCATCTGCAGACCCAGTAAAGACTCATATGGAACTCTAAAGTAAACTAAAATCGTTTGAATCACTTGCAACAACATTTTTGTCTTTCCTCATTGAGGTACGAAATGGAGACTGTTGAAGTTGTGTTTCAAAGATTTAGTGCATATCTTTATTACCTTCATGACATTCTCTTTTCAGGTGTTGAACCTCTTCCTGGCCTTGTTGCTCAGCTCGTTCAGTGGAGACAACCTCTCAACAGGGGACGATGATGGAGAGATGAACAATCTCCAGATTGCTATAGGCCGGATCACACGTGGCATCAACTGGTTCAAAGCGTTTATCATTCGAACAATTCTGCAGACTCTTGGCAGAGAGCCCAAGGTCACTGATGAACCTGGTGAAGGCCTGGCAAATGATGAGGAGCCTAAAACAGAGCAAATTGAAATGAACCACTTGGACACTGGTCAGAATTTCAAAATGGCAGATGGGATTTGTAATAGTTTGGTTGAAGGCCGGCCTTCTGGATTTATTGTGGACGGAGAGCTGAATCTTAATGTTCCAATTGCCCTGGGAGAGTCAGACTTTGAAAACCTTGGGGACGACGATGAGGATGAGGATGAAGATGATGCTAATGACTCAGTGAAGTCATCTGACAAATTTAGCCAACACAATAGAGTAAGTACTGAACATCAATCATGCAAATTCAAAAGTGAATGGAATGGAAAATATTCCTCAACTTAAATGTATGTAAAGCTTTGTTGCATTCATTTTGACAGGATGCCTTTTGCATATTCATTATAATTGGCTCATGTATTTAACAGCCGTGCACAATTTTAAACAAGGCATACACTTCATAAACCATATTATGTGGAAAAAACCTGTGAGTCTGTGCTAAGAGAAATTATTTTGTAAATATGGACAGAAGATTATGAACTTCATTCTATTTTCTGTGTTTTTCAAGAACTTAGAAGATAAAAATAGTATGCTGGGAGATGTCAAAGTAAGTAATTCTGTAGAATGGCACTTAACATTATGCTGAGGTCATTACTTGGTTTTTGCTCAAAATAAATGTGGGTAAATGTTTTATTTTGTATGGTGGCTTTGTGACTGAGCTTCAATTGTAATTCTTGACTAGCTCAAGGGTGCTTTAAATGATGGGGATTCTTCAGTGTGTAGCACAGTGGACTATCAGCCACCTGAGCCTGAACCAGAAGAAGTGGAAGAAGAAGAGCCAGACCCCGTGGAGCCAGAGGCCTGCTTCACTGACGGTATTAAAAACAATTAACACATTTCTTTTCAGTATCAGTGCCTATTCTGTTGAAACCTAATCAGACATTTTTTGAGTAACTCTGAATCTTTGATTTTTCCCTTTCCACAGACTGTGTGAGGCGCTGGCCATGTCTGACTGTAGACATCACCCAAGGTCGAGGCAAGAAGTGGTGGAACCTTCGTAGGACTTGCTTCACTATTGTGGAGCATGACTGGTTTGAAACCTTCATTATCTTTATGATCCTTCTCAGCAGTGGAGCTCTGGTAAGTGCTGTCATCAGTGCAACAAATTTAGACATGTTGACTGTTTATGATAGTGTTAAGGTACTGTATTACTGTTGGGGAAACTGATCTAGCCATCTCAAATCTTGTTTTGGCAGGCCTTTGAAGACATACACATTGAAAGACGTCGAACCATCAAAATTATTCTGGAGTTTGCTGACAAAGTCTTCACCTACGTCTTCATCATTGAGATGCTCCTTAAATGGGTGGCATACGGCTTCAAGACCTATTTCACCAATGCTTGGTGTTGGTTGGATTTCTTCATTGTAGATGTAAGTTTGGATTTCTTAATACAGACTGTTCATGATTTATGTCAATCAAAGTCTGTTGTAACACTTGAATAGGAAATGTTTTGATTCTACCACAGATTTCCCTGGTTAGTTTATTTGCCAACTGGATGGGCTACTCTGACCTAGGACCAATCAAATCCCTCAGAACTCTCAGGGCACTAAGACCTCTTCGAGCACTGTCAAGATTTGAGGGGATGAGGGTATGTTATTGGCTGAAAAAACATGGTAAAGCAATTTGCTTGGCTAACAAAGATTTATAAAAATAATAAAAACTGTACATAGACTGACTGCTTGCAACTTTAGCATCTCAATAAATATCACAGCTCCATGAAATACAGATGTACCTGGATAAAAAGCTTTTACTAGCATTAGCTGATAAAATTGCTTTTGCTGACCTTGCATCCCAATTTGGTCGCTGCTTGCTACACTTCTTTTATACTGTTGGTAATGGTAATCACAATAACGTGACTGGCTTTCCCCTGTGTGTTGAATGCATGCATACACCATTGCTGCTGAGACAGAGCCAAGTCAGGTAAGATTACTGATAAAACTTGATGGCAAAGCATGTTTGGTGCTAACTCCTAAAACGTTCACTTCCCTTAATTCTGACAAAGTTGTCTCTTTTGGGCAGGTGGTGGTGAACGCTCTTGTAGGAGCAATTCCCTCCATCTTCAACGTATTGCTGGTTTGTCTTATATTCTGGCTCATCTTCAGCATCATGGGAGTTAACCTGTTTGCCGGGAAGTTCTACCGCTGCATCAACACCACCACGGAGGAGCTTTTCCCCATGGATGTGGTAAACAACATGAGCGACTGTCTTGCTCTCAAAGAAACCACACAGGAGGCGCGCTGGGTCAATGTCAAAGTAAATTATGACAATGTGGGAAAAGGCTACCTGTCCCTACTTCAAGTGGTGAGGAGTGCTGCTTACATTATGAAAGTGTTGGTAAATCTTGGAGATATAAAACTGTTCAATGACAAAGTCATTAAATCAATGCTCTGTTACTTTAGGCAACCTTCAAAGGTTGGATGGACATCATGTATGCTGCTGTTGACTCAAGAGAGGTAATGTATAGTAATGCTAAAAGCAGAAAAAATAGCCTGGGTACACAAGAACCTTCAACATCAGTCTGAATCTATTCTGTGAATACATTGCTTTTTGGTGAATTTAAAATCCCATCATATCTTAACCGTTATTAAGAAAACGTATTACAATGGAGTAATTACATCAATACAATTACAGAATAACTCTTGAATAACTTAACTATTTTGTCAACAACAGTGTTCAAACAGTAAGGGTATACAAAGTCCATATTCTTCTTCCCTTCCACCACTAGCACTGCTCTGCACTTTTAGTTAAATGAATAAATATGTGAAAGATGGTTAGGGTAAAGTGAACCCAACCTTTCTGGTTAGTATCATATTCCAGTGTAACCTTTTATCCAGTGCTGTACCCACATAAATCTTTGCTACTTGAAGTAATACTCTCAATTTAAATTTAAATAAATGTCTGTTAAGTAACTTTAACTGAATTATATTGAACAATGGTGAGGAAACTACTTGCAGTATTGGGAATAAGGCATCTATGGCAGCATGCCTGGGAAAAATGACAACAGGAGAACAATTTGTGATAAATTCCCCAAATCCACAATAAGGTTCTATCTAAATATTGGTGGCTTATTTAGAAAAGCATCTCAGTAGCAATAATTAGTTTCAGCCAAGAACTGAAATATTGTCATTTAAGATTGTCTGAACTTTACTGATATTGGGTTTGAGTTTGGATTACACTTGGGTATTTGTTGTGAAAATTACACAATTATAAAGAATATAGTTGATGTGATATGAAGAGAAAGTCACAATGCAGCTTTTCGCCTGTTTACAAACAGCTTTAACTACGTCTTCCAGCCAAGTATCGATGGTCGCGACTGTTGAGGGTCAACCAAAGTTGCCAATCTGCCAGCAGGATTTTTGCTCTGGCTGTTGTTTGTTTTATTTGCAAGTGTTGCAAGTGTGCAATATTGGCAGGGGAGGGTTTAGCATTTTAATAATATAGCACCAGCAAACAATGTCAGCAGGCTTTACTTTGCAAATACCACTTAACCATATAGACGCCTCTACAGACAGTTGTCAAACTTTCACTATAACATTGTAATGCTCTATATGTTTTGGGTTTTTTTAGGTAAAGGAGCAACCTTCTTATGAGATCAACCTCTACATGTACATTTACTTTGTGATTTTTATCATCTTTGGCTCTTTCTTCACACTCAACCTCTTCATTGGTGTCATTATTGACAATTTCAACCAACAAAAGAAAAAGATAAGTACTACACTAATAACACGTCAAACCATTGATACATTCTGGACCACACAAAGGTTGTCACCAAATTGAAATATCTAAAATAATTGTTGTATTGTGTGTTTCTTTACTTTGGAGATAAAGACCTCTTTATGACTGAGGAACAAAAGAAGTACTATGATGCCATGAAGAAACTTGGTTCCAAGAAGCCGCAAAAGCCGATTCCCCGTCCAACTGTATGTCATGCATATATAACTGCATGCATATTTAAATTACCATAATTACCAAAAACTCAAAATTAGTGTATTTTGAAACTACATCAATGATGTTGAAAATGATGAACTTGCTAAGGCAAAGTAATGACATCGGGTGGGCATGCTTGGTATGACACTGTCATTAGTGACCTCTGGGCTGACCTTTTCTGCACACTGCTTGTGTGAACTGACCTAATGACCCCAGATCTCTCTTTGACCTACAGAACCTAATCCAGGGAATGGTGTTTGACTTCATCAGTCAGCAGTTCTTTGACATCTTCATCATGGTGCTAATCTGCCTCAACATGGTGACCATGATGGTGGAGACGGATAACCAAAGTGCAGAGAAGGAAGATTTCCTTTTCAAAGTAAACGTGTCTTTCATCGTTGTGTTCACTGGAGAGTGTGTGCTAAAGCTCTTTGCTCTACGACAATACTTTTTCACCAATGGATGGAACGTTTTCGATTTTGTTGTGGTCATATTGTCCATAGCTGGTACGTATTTTATACCTAGAAGCACAGATGTGAATTATACTTATTACAATGCTTTATTGTGTTACCATGTTTTTTTAAGGGTCTCTGATTGTAGTTTCTCTCTGTTTATGTCAGGTACAATGCTCTCAGACATAATCGAGAAGTACTTTGTTTCACCGACTCTGTTCAGAGTGATCAGACTGGCGAGGATAGGAAGGATTCTCCGTCTTATTAAAGGAGCTAAGGGTATTCGGACACTTCTCTTCGCTCTGATGATGTCACTTCCTGCCTTGTTCAATATTGGTCTACTTCTCTTCCTCATTATGTTCATTTTCTCCATCTTTGGCATGTCAAACTTTGCTTATGTCAAAAAGGAGGCTGGAATCGATGATATATTTAATTTTGAGACATTTGGTGGAAGCATTATCTGCTTGTTTGAGATCACAACATCCGCCGGATGGGATGCACTCTTGCTTCCAATGCTGAACAAGGAGTTTCCAGACTGTGATCCGGACTTTGAGAACCCTGGCACGGACGTTAGGGGTAACTGTGGCAACCCAGGCATGAGCATGATATTCTTCTGCGGTTACATCATTGTCTCATTCTTAGTGGTGGTCAACATGTACATCGCCATCATCTTGGAGAACTTCAATGTAGCACAAGAAGAGAGTGGAGATGCTCTCTGTGAGGATGACTTTGAAATGTTTAATGAGACTTGGGAGAAGTTTGACATAGATGGAACTATGTTTATTGAGTATAGCCAGCTCTCAGACTTTTGTGATACCTTGCAGGAGCCGCTAAGAGTAGCCAAACCAAACCTGTTCCGCCTGATTGAAATGGATCTGCCCCTGGTGATTGGGGACAGGATCCACTGCCTTGATGTCTTGTTGGCCGTCACACAGATGGTCTTGGGAGACACGGTGGAGATGGCAGCAATGCGGGAGAGCATTGAGGCTAAGTTCATCTTGAACAACCCCACCTCAGACTCCTTTGCACCAATTACTACAACGGTGCGCCACAAAGAAGAGCAGAATGCTGCTGTGGTGATCCAGAGGGTTTACCGCAACCACCTGCTAAAACGCTGCTTACGTCATGCTGCTTTTATGAACCGCTGTAAAAGGAAGGGTAGAAGTAATGAAGGCGAAGATCCTCCGGAAAAAGTGGGGATGCTAGCACGAAGGATGGGAGTTCTCTATGGCAGCAATGTGGACCTTGCAGAGGAGATGGAGCAGGTTGCTTTAGAAACTCTAGCAAACCAACAGCCTACTGATCAGGAGACGGTACAGTACACAGACGACGGGAGTGCTTCAGATCCCCTTGAGCCAAATATCATTGTTGTACCTGTCGAAATTACTAATGAGGTTCTATTGCATTCAGCTCCAAACCAACACTTCTTTGCTCTTCATGCAAACCTGAGAGAGTCAATTGTATAATAAACAGCAAAAGACATAAGTCAAGTATCTGGCAAGAAAGTAGCAATGGCCGTCAATGCCAAGTACCACTGCACCGATGTAGCTGAACTTTCCACATTGACTTAAGAGGTTACCCAGTGCTAATGGATGTTTCAAAGGTGTTTTTGTTAGCTAATCTCAACAACCATTTCCTGTTTTTCATTACATATTTCAGGGTCTGTTTTGGGTTGACTGTCCAACTGGAGTACATGGTTTTCTCTGACAATAACCATAGCAACATCAGCTAATATAATCACTAAAAATGCTAAAAGGGTAAGGTCTGAATACAACCTAGAAAAACGTAGTAGGCAGCGTTTAGTAAAGGAGATACGCTGTACAAACAGGAAGACAATTCAGTATTAAAAATATTTTTTTGGGGGGTACTTTCACACAGAAAAAGCTCTGAAAAACTATAAAGCGTTGATAATTCATTGTGTTACTTGGTGTCTAAAACTGCTTCAATTTCTCTGAGAAAAAAAGGAAATGTCCAGTGTATTTAGCAATGCTATGGTGGAACCCTACATTTAGGCCAGTGCTTACTTTTCTCTTGGATATGGCTATTACCAGAAAACCCCAAACCATGTGCCCCAGTTATCACTGAAGAATTAAGTGTACATGTGTTACATGTGTACTACATGAATGCAAACATATTATCCAGCTCAAAATGTAACGCACACAACACTATATCACCATGTGAGTGGGGTTACTGTAAATTATGCCATTGTGTGGTTCATGGTAGAAGTACAAAGGTGGAGTGATGGCGGAGCTTTCTCACAGCGCTGTGGTTGAATCTCAATGTAAAAAGGGCTTTTATTTCTCTTCATGTTGAATCACATCAAGGTGAGGTTTTAACATACACATATTTTGATTATATAAATTAAGAAGATGAAGTTAGTTTTGAATATTTATCAAATAAAAAGGCGTATCTCGAAATTTGAACACTAACCCAATTTCACTAATAACAGCATATTCTGTTATTCCTTAGTAGCTAACGATAACATGGGCTAGCTAATGCACATTACATCTGTCCCTCAGTAAGGCCCAGTTTATATTGCACTATTTATATCCAGGCCAGGTTAGAGCAGTTCACTGTGTAAGACTTTAAGACCTTCCTGTTTCCTTTAGATGACTTCATCATCAACATACTGCATGTCTTATTCTTTTTTTGTCTATTATTTTCCCACGTTTTGGTTCCCCTCAGACTGATCAAAAAACTCAAATACTACCTGTGGCTGTAACTTCAAATTAAGATGGCTGCATAACAGAACTGCCACGCTCCCTGTTCAGATCTACAGTGTATTTGTGTGCTCCATAAACAATAATTCTAGGAGGGAAATAAGAACTTTTGTACATTTTGCTGCATATTTTTTACATCGTTCCCCCTCATGTTCAATCTGAGTTTGTTCTTTAACTTTGAGTTAAATTAATCTCAGATTCAAAAACAGAGAGTTGAAGGTTGTTTAAGTTAAATTGAGAAAACGCTTGAAGGAATACACTCACAAGTGACACTTTTTTGGGTCACAATCTCACAACAAAAACAGCTGTGAGATAGGAGACACATATCTATGAAGCATAATATTTAAGTACATACTGTAGGAGATTCATCATGCTGTAAATGTGTTAGTGTGCATTTTTCACTGTGACAGTTTGGTGTTAACAGACGTGAATTAATCCTCTGTTAGAGACGGACACGGTTACAAAAACATCTTTTAAAACCGCTCAATAATCCTAATGTTCGTATCAATAATAAAATAAATGACCCGTGTGTTACATGAGGGGAGGATACAAAATCATCCCCGAACTCTGAAGCCAATCAATGTTTTGGTTTTTGTCGAACAGTTTTTGAAAAGTCACATAAGAAAGCCTCGTAAAACAAAGTCGCTTCACTTGCTGCTGTGTAAGTCTTAACTGAATTTAAAATGTCTTACTCTGACTATAAAACAACAACAACATAAGCACTTTTACAGTTTTCTAGTTAGTTTTTCTTTTTTACATTAGACCATAGAGGGTTTGTGTCTTCTCTTGTTTATGTATTCAGCATTGTTTTAACATCAGCCCTAGGCAACAAAATCAAATCAATGTTTCCCAACGATGGGGTCTTTTTGTCTTATTATACTGCTGCCACAGCTATTCCTGTCAAGTAATGTGACCTGCAGCAATCATATACGAGTTTGACACACAACTGCACCACTTAGCTAACGTGTCCTCTGATGCTACGGTGAGATTTAAAAAAAACAGAGTCCTCCATTTGTTTACATTTCTAATAGAGGGCGAGCTTGACTGGTACATGCAATGTCAGTGTTGCCTGTATATATATTTCTTTTATTTTCTTCTGTATTGTACATTTATATGATTTTGCTATTGTAAAAATTGTAAAGTATACTGCAAGAATAAAATACGTCTTGTAAGGAGTCACTGAGTTTATGGTGCGCTATACTGTGAATCTGCAATGGTTCACTGACGCCCTCTGGTGGCTGTGTGGTGAACTGTAAGGAAGTTAAAATTTGTAAAGCAACCTCCTCAGATAAAGGCTGAGGCGCTGCTTGTCAACAGGCAAGGCAGGCAACTGCTTGGGGCCCCAGGCCAGTCAGGGGCTCCCTAGGGCTGACAAACTTTAAACCACAGCAGTGGCTCAAAATGTGCAAATTTTGCAATGACAGTAGGAAACCTCCCTGAGACTGAGAGGGCCCCATCTGACAGCAACATCTCTCATTGTGCTGCTATTATTCCTGTAACAAGAGAAGGATGAAGGGCTCCCTTCAAATGCTGATAATGGTAACTAATATTATTAACATAAAGGTGATGAACGCTGGTTGGCGGCTCCCTGTAAACGGACTTGCAAAAAATGAGCTGCATGGTGGGGAGAAGAAGTTAAAAAAGGTAAAAGGTAATACCAAGTAGGTTCTTCGTAATCTTTTCATTGGGTTAGCTGACAGTACCAAAAATATTGAATTCTTATCGTATCTTATCCTTTCACAGCTCTTTGTTTTAGGCATTTTGTTGCAAGTTGTATAACAAAATCTTCTCTTTAATCGTCCTTAATTTTCTCTACAGTACTGAAAACTTGCCTCTCGACATAAAAGATCACACCTGCACCATACAATTTATTTTAGATCTAGAACCAGCCACTACCTTTAAGTTCACACATCGATAACAATAAGCATTGTCTCTTACAAGAAATAAGTGGTGGGGTGGAGATTATTTGCATATTTCTGTGGTTGCATGCTTGCCTTGCTCAGTGCTTACTGAGCTTATCGAACAAGGATGTGGGCTCGACTGGAGAAGGGCTGTTCGAGTGGGCGAGGTTTGATGCCTTCAGTTTCGGCTGTTAGTTTATCAACTGCAGACTTAACGTCCAGCAGGCAAAAAAAAAAGAGTGTCACAGCTCATCATTTTAAATTATCTTTATATGGGCTGATTCTTCCCCCCAATATTTTGTCTAAAACATAAAAAAAAAAAAAGTAAGTTACAGCATGCTTGAGTCGGAGTATTCTTGTAAATGCAGCGGTGTTTCACTTTGGAACGACCACCTAGATCCTCTAGGCAGCTCCCCCTCCCCATGTATCTTTAATAGAAATGAAATAGACAAATTGATTACAAATTAGATTCTAGTCAGCTGCACTATAACTTTAAACAGTTTCAGTCACTCCCCTTTTAATTGTGTTTATTTCTCTTCCATTTTGTCTCTATATTTATTTCCATTTTTCCTCTATATTTATTCTGTTTAAGGATCAAAACTTGTCCATTATAAGCCCTCCTTGGCCACATAAAAAAGGCAGAGCGCTCGGAAAAAAGATGCTGGGCGATGCGTTTTTTCTCTGGGCGCAGCGCTCAAGTTGATAAATGTTCAACTTTTCAGAAACGCGCTGTTGACGTCACTGTCGCTCTTTTCCAAATGTGTGATATTCCCTGTAATTTAGCCACCTACAGACCATGTCCTGTACCCACAGGACACGGCTCGGTTATCTGGTCGGGTAAAGAAACAATCTCAAATATAAAACATGAAGTAAAAAGCAACGTAGCAGTGTCGGTCATACAGCTGCCATTGTCAACAGATTGTTGTCATAAAGAAGCAAGAGTGCACAGTCAGCCAAAAAAACATTAGGTGGACACGGGGCTTAGGCTGTTCTTGTAAGAAGCAAAAGTAAATCACAAAAAAACAAACAGTATTGTTGTGGAATTGATACAAAAACTGCATTGACAAGAGTATTGCCACATTCAAACAATACTGAGATCTCTACTTGGTTTTGTATCGCAGAAATGTTTGCTGTTCATGTCTTACAGAGTTGTTGTTTTTCACTAAGTAATGAACATGTGTTATTAAAACTGATCATGTCTCTAATGTTCAACCTGTGAACTGTTCAGTGACGTTTTTTTCTCGCCCCCTTATTTGCCTGAGATGATGTGTGACAGACAGAAGACCCACCAATGCAGACTCTTCTTCCTTTTGTTCACAACAACTTGATGACTGCAGAGAGATTCACACTCACGTTTGGATATCAGCACTTCAGAGCTTGATCTTTTTTTGCACGGCATCATGTTCTGGCTGTTGTTGCTGGCTGGATACTGCGGGCTTGCTTTGGTCAATAACTCAGGTAAATGTGAACGCTTGTGCGATGATCTTTTTAATTTGAGACTGAAAAATTAAAATGATGCAGAAAGTACAGCTGAGTACCATATTTTATGTCAGAAAGAAGTCGTTTACTTGACTTTTTACAAGCAGCTTACTGCTGTTATTGCTCTTAAAGCGGTCATTTTATTGAAAAGCTGATGTCTGTTAAACCGCAGCTATACTGCGTACAAGCGTTTTGCATGTTATTTTTGTCTCAACCTTAACTTCCTGACCATCTGGGGGAAAGAGGAAGTTTTCTTCTGAGACAAAGACTGAAGTGTTTTTATGATGTTTAAATATACATCACTGGTGTTTATTTTAATAAACTGTTCATACAGTAACACTTGACCAAGTGATCCCATGATGTCAGTTGACGGTCAGGCTTATACATTTAAGACTTGTAGTCTATTTTCTCCATTAACTGATTAGCTGTTTTGTCCCTCAGAGCCTCCCTTAGCCCAAAACGATGTCCCCAGATGTGTTGATTGTTAGTCATATTTGTTTCCGGGTAACCTTTATGGAGGTTCTCAAACAGATTACCAAAATAGTTGACTAAATACATGTAAAATACTTCGATTGATGGTTGCAGCTATAACTAAATACATTACTTCTATCATTGGCCTTGATGAATACCTGTATGGCTGAAACATATTGCCATGCTTAAATGAATATGTAGTCCTGATTTTTTATTTTTTTAATTAAAGGCTTTTTATGCATAAACCCCTCTGAGTGCCTCAGACCTCGTCAATAGCTTCTAAGTTGGATCCCCCGCACTGAAGAGCACCAGAGGGACTCATTCAATTTGATTCTGTAGGACTGACAAGAGGACAAAGGCCTGTGCCTGGATGCTAGGGAAAAAATGGATAGTTTGACAGCTTGTTGAACTCTACCCTGAATTTACATCATCTGTAATACCATGACCACGATGTATAACCTCAACTTTCTTCACGAGCATCTCTACTTCAAGTCGTAAAAATTGTAATTGCTGCTGCTGTGGCTGTGTCACAATGTCATTCACCTAACCTTATCTTTTCTGCTCAGTGGCCCAAAAACCTGCACTGCAGATCATCCAGAAGCCCCGGTATTATGGTGCGATAACGGGCTTCCCTGTGAGTATTCAGTGTCTGGTCACGGGGTCAGTCAAGTACCAGTGGTACTGGGCTGCTCAGCACAATGCAAGCAACAAAGAGCCACTGCCAGGACGAAGGGAGAATATTCAGACGGTCGAGAATACTCTCCACATCTTAAATCTGCGCCTAGAGGACAGCGGAGTGTACTTCTGCAAAGCAAACGATACATGGGGACCAGGGACTGGGGTTAAAGTTGCCAGTAAGTGGCAAGTTCATATGTTTTATTCTGTTAATTGTGAAGGTTTCTACATATTTGAACAAAAAACACGCGCTAACTTACTTGATTTGCTCTCGCAGGAAACATTACTGTAACACAGGTTCAGTACAGGACCAAGCTGAAGGATGGTCTCATGATCTTCCAGGGCCTCCTGCTGGCCGTGTGCATTGCTGCTCTGCTGCTACGCAAGCAAGACCTGGTGAGGAGAAAGTTGACTAGATTAGTGCTGAACAAGTTTGTAAATTACTTTACGAGCACATCACCTGGACCCTTATTTCCAACTTATTTGGTTAATTAATTTATCAATCCTTATTGTAATTTTCTGTGACTTCTTCTTCTGCAGTGTGTTTCTCCGTCACAAAAACCTTTGGAAAGATTGCCACTCATTTTTAACATACCTCTGAATGTGTTATAGACCAAACAATTCATTAATTTGATGAAAAAATAATAGTCATACGAGTCAATGAGTAGTTTAAGCTTTATTTGAAACAACTCTTGGCCATACCAAACTTTACTGGGTTGGTAGGAGAACAATTGCTTAGAATAAGATGTAAATAAAACTAGGGGACCCGGTCACAATAATAACATTCATTGTCAAGATAAAAGGTAGAGGCAGGTAGGTAGTACTGTATCGGCCTAGATCAGGGATGGGTAACTTTGGTCACAGCAAGGGCCACATTCATTTAATTCTCACTGCCAGAGGACCAAATTGTAGTATACAAAAATGATTACAATCAATTATGTCTCAAATTAACTCAACATATACCAGTGATCAAATATTGTTATGCACATATTTCAGGTTTTCATGATTTTGTCATGTTTTTCTTCATGTTTCCAATTAATTGATATGTAAAAATTGACCCGAGGGCCACGTTGAGGGTTGATGGGGGCCGCATGTGGCCCCCGGGCCGCCAGTTGCCCACCCCTGGCCTAGATATATTACAAATTCGTAATGTAATTGTGTTAAGAGGCAGAGGATTTTTATCAATGATTGCATTATTAAAACAAAACCCTGAGAATAGAAGCTGAACCGATACTAGTGCCTCACTTTCAAAGGTTCGTATCTACACACGGAGGACTTACACCTGGCCTATCACCTGTAGTGGGTTATTATGAGTTAAGGGTTTTAAGTGGTTTCGGCGTTAATTTAATTAAATGTAGCTCAAGCTGAAAGTAAAATCTCACCCATTTAGGATGTTTTGGGTTATTAAAATCAGTCGTCACCGGAAGTTCCAGTCGCTATGGAGCTACCTTTAGCGCGGTTTCCTAGCAACAGTTCCGACAGCCGCCAAGACGATAAAGTGGCAACTTCTGTCCTTTAACTCCTCAGACAATTTTAATAATTAATATATATATATATTTATTTTTTTTCTGTGATTTTTAGCAAAACAATCGTTATAGTAATTTGAAACATCGATTCATTTCACAGCCCTACAGAAACTCAATTATTTATTTGCAAAAATGCGAGGAAAAATTGTCAAGAAAAAGAAAAAGAAAAATCACATTTCAGTTTTGCTTTCTTTTTTTTTCTTTTTTTCAGTTGGAAAACACGGACAGCATATACGAGGAGCCTGAAACAGATCACATCTATGAGGTGTGTGGTGATTTTTCTATTTCACAGCAATGTTTATCAAAGACAATAATTTAGCCTTTTTGCATAATAGGTGGCCATTTACTGGCAGCTTTCTTGATTAAATACATGCAAACTCAGTCAGCTAACTCCAGTAACTCAAAAACCACAACCTTATCTTTTGTCAGGCAGCACTGAAGATTTAAATCATGTATGAAAAAGATGAGGGGAAGTGGGGCATGCTTTCTCTCCCCAGGTTAAATATTTGTGCACTGCATGTACTAATCTCTTTGTATACTCATCAGATTTATTTTTAAATGATCCAACTGAGGATGCAGAGGTCTCACATATTTGCTTATCAGATATGATTCATTTGGCTTCATACAACTTTATTAAGATCAAAGAATAGAAATTAAGTTCATAGATCCTAAGCATCCTCCCAATGTGTTCACACCAGTAGGTCTATATCTGCCCAGGAGCAGAGCTCAGCTTGGAGCCATTTGGCAGATTTGTAATTGATGAATACATGTTTCCCCTTCTTTTAAGAAATACATGAACTTTTTTAGAGAGAAAAAATGTCTGAAAACAAAATACTGTTAAACTTGACATTTTAAAAAGGACGTGTAGGTTGAAGCCAAAAGGTGGATTTCATGTTCAACTTATTTTAATGTTTTTTAAGTACGGAGAGAAACGTGTTTAAGTAGATAACAAATATATTTAAACGTCAATCACTCTAGTGTGACAGCCAGCAGCTGCTTATCTTTATCTCTGAGTCTTGTCTGATTTACTGACTTTGCAAATTGAAGCTGAACGGTACCCAAACATAGAGGCATGCAAACCAGACTGTAAATTCGTACATATGGACATGTTAACTGACTAAAACTGAACTTCTATGTCTCTGAGTGAAGCTGACTTTGCTGTGTCTCAGGGTTTGGCGATCGAGACATGTGGAGGGGGCCTGTATGAGGAACTCTCTGTGTACGCACAGGTTGATGGAGCCGAGGCGCCGTGGGAATGAGACTAAACTACACATCACCTCCCAACCTTTACAACCGCACAACAACTTACTTTTTACAGGTTCTTGATTATAAAAGTCATAGGTACATGAAAACACAAGTCCTTAGCAGCTGGAGTCAGGTGTGGACGTTTGTTATTTGTTGCCTGTGAAAGTATTTTTCTCTTTTTTTGGTGATGTGCAACAGCGCGCTTGTTTAATACTTGCTTTACAGCATGTTATGAGGATTTTATGCAATGCTTATGTTATTCTGGATTCACTTTCTAACATTTGATTTAAAGTTCAAGGAAGTGTAAACGAACCCTTTCACAATAAGACATGACAGTTGAGTTTACAGCTGTAGTGTTGGTGCTAAAAGACACTTTCTTCCTTTTCAATCACTGATTGAAGAAATTTACACTTTTTTTTTTTTTTTAAAGGAAACTGTTCATGTGTATGCATCATAGCCTGAACAAGGCCATACTTTCTGCTCTTGTTTGATAATCGCTTGTGAAGTTGCAAACATTAGAAGATTGAGCAATCAAACAACAATTATTCCCAAGTATTTTGATCATCAATTAATGGTTTAAATATTTGTATCAAAACATATCAACATATCAACGACTTTTGACTGCTGTAAAAGTAATAAGCAATTTGATAAAGTCACTTCTGGCTCTGGGAACATTTTTATGGATTTTTCAACATTATGTACAACCCCAAAATTGTGTATGTATTGTAAATAACTGGCAGTTAATATACAATGCAAATAACCTTTAGTTGCAGCTCAATGCCATTTGTAATGTACAACGAATAAAATCAATGAAAACATTTGTTTTCTCAAGCAAATAATTTTTAATGAGTTTTGCAGTCAGGTATACAGGTCAAGATAAATATAAATAAACAAGTTGACGAACAACATGTTCATGTATTAAAGAGGAGCAATAAATAAGAATAAATAAATAAATATATTTGAAGTCTCAGGCTGGAGTAGGAGAGCTACAGTAATAAATCCTTCATTTAGGTCGGTAGCACTGATTTATAAAAATGTTTTCTGTTTCACAATATCATAAAACAATAAATACAGAAATATAAAACAGCCAAATACATAAATAGGCAATAAATAAATAAATAGATGTATTAATGGGGCAGATAAGATCATTTAGTTGGCGGTGAGCAGAGATGTAATCAGAAGGTCGGCTCTCATCAGATGAGTTTTGATTTCCTTCCTGATCAGCTCCCAGGCTTCAGCACTGTGACCCTAAAACACAAGAACACCATCAATATACACCATGGATAGATAGATAGATAGATAGATAGATAGATAGATAGATAGATAGATAGATAGATAGATAGATAGATAGATTTACCATTTGCTCGAGGACATGTGACAGTCTCTTGAAACTCATGTGCAGCTTCTTGTTGTGCTTCTTGTGGCCGTGGCTCCGGATCTAAAGAAATAAAGGAATAAATCTTGATTAGAGAGTGAAGGTGGATCTGTTAACGTGACCTATCCATCAGAGAGATTCAGTGTCACAGAAATGTCTCAAAGTTATTTTGTATATACTCACACAGGAGTGAAGGCCGTCAGCCTGCCGGCTCACAACGCCCAGAAAGCTGTCCACAGTTTTCTCCTCCCATGATGCAGAGCTGTGATTCTTATTGAGCAGGGTCTCCATCTCATTCAGAACCTGGACTGTGAAGCTGAGTTTATCCGCCGCCTGCAACAAGAAGAAGAACCATCAGGAGATAAAGACACAAGAAGAAGTATGGGTAACATTTGTGTCGCTTTTTGACACAACATCAGAATAAAAATATGAGGAGAAAAAATCAGTGTTCATCTTGATATATTTGAAATGTAAAGTTAACATTAGTATGTGACTTACAGCTGCTTTGTCCGCCTGGCTGTACAGCTCATGAGGGAAGCTCACAGTGTGCTTCACTTCAGCATCCTCAGTGCTGTTAGTGGAGTTATGAGCCTGAAACACACACACACATAAACACACACACATTACATAATGAATCACACACTCAGTATAAAGTCAGTCAGTGGAGATCTTTCTAAACAGCATCCTGTGAAGGTCACTCACCATGGTGTCCAGGAGATCCAAAGAGGTTTTACTGAACTGTCTGAATTTATGATCCATCCATTTGCAGCTCAGCGGGGAGCCTGCACTGAACACACCGAGGAACACACACACACACAAAATCCTGCCGAGCATTTTGAAAGAGTCTCAAAGTTTTCTTTTGTCTCTGTCTGAATCAGATTGGGATGTCTCCTGTTGTTCTGTCAGAGCATACCTGCACAGCTTCATTTATAGTGGAGCAGGAAGATTTTCGTTTTCCAGTTAACCTGTGGCAAGCAAACGTGGACTGCGGCTTTCACGCGCACAGGTGTATTGTCACACATTTCGTCTTTCAGTTATAGTCTCCTGACGAAACATAGTTTTCCCACGCTAAAAGCATAAACACGATCGATACATTCTCCACGAAACAGCTTCCTATAGTTAAGGAAACAATAGGAATGTGTATTCTACATCTACATGTTGCAATTTTTTTAGGCCAGCTTATGAATAAAATATGATGCAACGAATATCCTCATGATAAATTAATTCCTTTATTAATATTGTATACACAATCCGAAAAGTGTTCGACTTTTGCGAGGTTTAAGGTTGTACACAAAAAAATCATACCGTAGCACAACATTTACATAATTAAAATAACTAAGATATCGAGATAAACCCAAATAACTGTTCTTTATCACACAAAAAAATCAAATCAGACAACTTTAATATAACATTTTACCGATTTTTTTTTTAATTAAAAGAAAAAAAAATTACATTTCAGAACTCAAATCTGCCTCTGCAGGTCATTTTTCCCGTTTATTTCTATATTCATTGTGTTTTTGTTTATTACATATTTACATATTACATATTTCTGCAGTTTTTTATATTATTTGTTTTTACATTTTGTTTAAATGATATGTGTGCAGGCGAAAAAAAACTATAAATTATGATTTTAAAAATATATATATATCTTTTTATATTTTTCCATTTGTTTGTCATTTTCATTATTTGGTTTAATAACCTATTGGACATAGCCTTTACATATTTGATAATGTAATACTGCAGAAATAACTGCCGTGAGTCCGCATACCAATCATACTAAAAGAGGAAAGTTGTTCCCCAAACAGAAATTGCGGCCTGCGTTACGTGACAGTGACGTTTTCACATTGTGAAGATCGTGACGCAATGACGTTTCTGAGGAATAACCTTTCGTACAAGTTGTAAAGAAGAGAAAGAAAGAAAGATAAGCTTGGTTGGAGGGGAAAGTCTCTCGGTGCCGTCATAATTAGATTCATAATAAATCATAGAATTATAACATTTCATTTTCCATTTTTTATGATTTGCATGATGGTAATAAAAATATAAAATAGAAGCAGACGTTTTTTTACTTTCAACAAGACCTCAAACATTTGTTTTACAACTTTATTATTGTATTCATTTGAAACATCATTGGCATTACCAGGAATTTCTGATCATTTGGAAATATAGGTCGTTAGATAAGATAAGCTTTTATTGAAACCAAGTGGAGGAAATCACGTTGTGGCAAAGGCACAAGAACAGATATGCCTACATTAATAACGCAGAAAATAAACAATTAATTATAAACGAATATTTGAGAGAAATGTAAGGAAAAAATAGAGATACATTAAACACTTGGATGTTATCTCGTGTGTTTTAAAGTAGGCTCCTACAAGAGGCAAAATGTAAGAAGGGATCAGGTCACGCATGCATTAAAATCTCTTTTAATGCATGATTTTTTTTTTAAATGATAGTCGGCTGAACAGTTAGGATAATTATTAAGGCTTCAACATTTAATATAGAGTCACCCCTTGTTTATTAAGTGCTAGCCTATTGAATGAATGAAACCTTTATTGCCCCTAGGGGAATTTGCCTTGCACAGAGAGCTAAAAAAAACAAAAAAAAAACACAATACGAAAAACATTTACAGGACAACACATAAGAACACATAAGAACACACTAAAGCATCACATGATTCAATGAGGGATTTCAGCAAGTTAAATAAAGTGCAGAGTGCCAAGTTCGTCCTGTATAATCAGCTCTTATTAAGCAGCTGAATACTGCGCGGTAAGAAAAAGGATGTAATGCCTCTTTTAGTCCTCATCCTTCAAGCACTATTCATGAGCCGTGTCAATATTTAATTACACTTTGATAATAGCCTAATTGATTGATCTCCTATGCCAAAAAAAAACACACAATTGCTTTAATCGTATTAAAGCTTTATGTCACTTTTTGAGAAGGCATATTCATTTATAGTCTATCTTTATGCTTATTGCTTTTCAAACACAAGTGATAGGAGTTATTTTAACTATCAAAGAGTCCGACTGACAGGGTGGAGTTAGGGCACTGTCAACAAAAGGTGCACTGTGATATTCAAAGTTATTTGAGCTGTGTTGTCAGTCAGACGGGAACACGAAGTCCTCACGTGTCAGCAGCGACGGGAACATCAACATCAGCACGCCTTGAAAGCTGTGTGACGTTTGAGTTTCACTCGTAAACTACAGTGACAACCTTAACTGCAGCTTCAATTTCGCTTTAACTCCGGCAGTGTGTGTTTGACACTCACGGTATGAAGCATTGTGTTTAATTGATTATTCCACGATTTAAGCGACCGGGTATTTCCAAAGTAAATAAAACAGAAAAACACAAATTCCGTTTTTAAGGGGGGAGATCGTTGAATTTGAAGTGGTACAGGCTTATGTGGCCTATACCTTATTAACAAAGCAGTCACAATGTAAGCAGGTCTACATGTGTAAAAAAAAAAAAAAGCAGCATGTAGCAAATATTTCATGTCTATTTATTTCAGTTTTGTACGTCTCTCTGATTGTAACTCCCGTTGTTCTGTTTTTCTGAAATTCATTGAAAGCAGCACCGCTCAGTCAATTTCCCATGATGCATCTGTTCTCAGCTTGCTCTGGGGCCACTGGTGACACAGGAGAGCGGTCTCACCTCTCGAGGAGCAAATTGTGACCTAAACGCTTTTTTTTGTACGTTTTTTTTTATTTTTTTGATGTATATGCGAGCAGAAATGGAGAGCGACCGCATGGGTTCACCTCCGCTAAACGTGCAGTTACCATGGTTACTGTAATACACAGAGAACGCCCGTTGTTTTGAGGCGGCGGCGGGGGATCCACTGTCGGTAAGGAAGCTAACTGGCTAGCCGGGAAGCTAATCGAGCTAGTTAACCCTCAAAGCCTGTGCAGATCATGTTTCTACTACTTCACCGTGAATGTCATGTTATAACAATGCTTTACATCGCTTGTGTTGCTCTACTTTGTATTGAATAGCGATGTTTTGCTCTTTTAGTCGAGTTAAAATGCACAAATAAGAGGCTAATGTTACAGTTTGTCTCGGCTCAACTTGTCAACACACTTTATTGAATTCTTCTGCACCGTCTTCAACATCTTCTCTCTCTTTAGATATCATGTTTTCTAATATAATCTTTAACCATGATTGCCTGTAATTTGACAAATATTTGTTGTGCATGCATTTTGGATTGTAAAATATGTTTTTTTGTTTTTGTTTTTCTAAACATTTTGGCTTTTTAATTTATTATCGAGTTCGTTCCTGGTCGTCACATTAAGGATAGATTAAGATCAGATCAACTTTATTCATCCCAGCAGGGAAATGTAGGTGTTCCAGCAGCCAGCATACAAACACACAACACAACACATATATACACACAACACAACACAACACATATATACACACAACACAACACATATATACACACAACACAACACACATATACATACAAACACACAACACATATATACATACAAACACACAACACATATATACATACAAACACACAACACAACACATATATACACACAACACAACACACATATATACATACAAACACACAACACAACACATATACATACAAACACACAACACATATATACATACAAACACACAACACAACACACATATATACATACAAACACACAACACATATATACATACAAACACACAACACAACACATACATACATACAAACACACAACACAACACATATATACATACAAACACACAACACATACATACATACAAACACACAACACAAACACACAACACAACACATATACATACAAACACACAACACATATATACATACAAACACACAACACAACACACATATATACATACAAACACACAACACATATATACATACAAACACACAACACAACACATATATACATACAAACACACAACACAACACACATATATACATACAAACACACAACACATATATACATACAAACACACAACACAACACATATATACACACAAACACACAACACAACACATATATACATACAAACACACAACACATATATACATACAAACACACAACACAACACATATATACATACAAACACACAACACATACATACATACAAACACACAACACAAACACACAACACAACACATATATACATACAAACACACAACACATATATACATACAAACACACAACACATATATACATACAAACACACAACACAACACATATATACATACAAACACACAACACAACACATATATACACACAAACACACAACACAACACATATATACATACAAACACACAACACAACACGTATATACACACAACACAACACATATATACAAACACACAACACAACACATATATACACACAACACATATATACACACAACACATATATACATACAAACACACAACACATACATACAAACACACAACACAAACACACAACACATATATACACACAACACATATATACACACAACACATATATACATACAAACACACAACACATATATACATACAAACACACAACACATATATATATATATATATATATATATACAAACACACAACACAACACATATATACATACAAACACACTACACAACACATATATACATACAAACACACAACACATATATACATACATATCCCACCCATACAAAAAAACATGAGCCCACAATACAGTTTGATATTTGATATATGCAGCTCAGGCTAAAGTTTAAATGTCTTCTGTCCTTACTTAAAGGAGAGTCGTTATAAAGTGCAATTGCAGTAGGCAAAAAAAAGTATTTTTAAATCTGTCCCACTAATGTAGGCTTCTAAACTCACAACACAATACACGTGAGCTTTTCATTTTATTTAATCTAAATGGCCATTTCCTTTACAACGTGAACTGTGAAAAAGTGGTCTTTAATTGCACATCTAAAAGGCTTTCTTTAACACACACGAGCAGAAAGTTAGTCTGCTATAGTCAGCATTTAATCTCAGTAAAAACACGTATATAAAGATAAAGATTAGAAGCACACTTCCTGAGTTCACTGTCATCCCACAGGATACCCAGCATTTTCAGAACCTTGGTTTTAGACCCTGTCAGAAGAGATTGTCATCTTGCTGACAACAGCTCATCTACTGTCACAATAACTTTCTGATGACACATGAATTAAAAGTTTTAGGAGAGTTTCTGCAGTTTGCAGGTTAATCATAGTTTTTTTTTTTGCTGCAACAACAACTTTAATCAATACCTCAAGAAAAGCGCAAATGCAAATGAGAAGATCTGGCAACAAAAGTAGTATAATTAAGGGTCAAGGGTCATACTACAAAGGACATAGTTCAAGCTACTTGCATTCCTATTGTTGATAAGTAACCCTATTTTTTTTTTTTTTATCAGAAGCCTGGCATTAGAAGTATTTATCTTCTCTTGGTGTGATCATGTCAGGGAATTTGAATGGCATGCTCTCCGAGTTCTGATTTGCTCTCATGGTGTTTTTCTGATTGGGGAAGTTGAATGCTGAAGCTACTTCCCTGCAGACACCCTCTTTATTCGGCTCCTCACATGACTCCGCTACAAAATGGTTACTCAGTGAAACCATGAAATTGCAGATATGTCACACAGTACTGTCTTGTGATGGAAAATGTAATGATCGCTCTGTAGCAAATATGCTGCTTTCAAGGCGACGGGAAGGGGGAAAACTGTTTCCTTTTTATCACATGTTTTGTGTGCCTGTCAGGGCTCACAAGCTTGCACAAATTGCAGTCAAAGGTCATTGAAACAGGAAAGCAAGGGACAGTAAATGTGGTTATGAGAGTTGCTTTAACATTTTGATATTTCAGAGATTGTATTTTTTTTATTTAGCATGCCATGTGGGAGTAAACCTTCCCAGGAGGTGCCATGCTAGCCACACAGATGCCAGAAATGCCACCTGAGGCTAAAGATGTCAAACAGGTAGGACTACAAGCCTTTCTCTTTATGCAGCAGTCATGTTACTGTTACCTCAGCTCTGCCTACCTTTTCTGTGTTGCTGTTATGTGGTACCTCTGCTTAAGGTTTTTCACTGACCTTGTTGGCTCAATTGACATAGTCAGCTTGTGACATTTAAGTAGGATATGTTGTAAATGTTCTGTTGTAACTGTACTCAGCAGGGTTCAAGATGACACCACTTTCAGCAGGAACATGGTGACCAACTTTATGCTTTATGATAACAACTCTTTGTTATATATGTGTTGTGTGCCACAGCCTAATAGCTTTACAAGACATCAGAAGTATAGATGCATTGGTCAAACATGTTATTGAATTACAAAATTGCATGTTAAAACATGTCCTATATCATTCCTCAAGTTTTGCAAATAAGTCAAAGAGCTGCTTTGCTGAAGCACAACTCATTTTTACAAATATATACCTGCACAATTAAAGGTCATATTTCCAAAGAGAACAGCCCTCATGTTGGCATAGAAACAATAAACGTTGATCTGAATCCGCCCCCTAACTCACACAACAAATTCTGTTTTCTTCTGGATTGGTTATAAATCGGTCAGTCTCTGTAGTTAACTGTATCCGATTGCATTCGACAGTGAAGTAGGTGATGATCATGATGCTGCAGTGAACGTTCACAGATTTAGTTTCTAGCATGTCAACAGACCGTCATCCTCCATACACAAGGACATTTTTTTGCTCCTAATCTCCTGATATCACAGAGTACCACGTTCTGATGAATGCATAATGAATCAAACACATACAATAAAGATCTCCTTTTTTTCCCTGATGTCATTCAGTCGCAGATCATTTTATCAATACTAAGGGAGGGTATTAGATCCAGAATGAGTGCGGAGTTTGCGAGTTAGTTAGCAGATTATTCTGTACCCATGGCTCATTTAATACAGTATATATAACAACATGGCTTTGCAGAACGTGTACACTGGCTAGCTGAAGTAGAGTATGTGACTCAGAGTCAGGCAAGGAACAGGTCCTGCTTTTTTTTTTAGCTGTCCTGTACAAACACTGCCAAGTCAAGCACGCAAAGAGAAGAGTGCTTCAGTGCTCAGAGTGGAGAACCAGCAGACCGACGACGGCCTCTCAAACTGTTAAGCAACCTGTTTGCATAATAAAAGGCTTGCTTGTTAAAGGTTTATGTTCTGTGTCATTAGATGTCAGCTGACAGTTTCATGTGACCGTAGGTAATCTAAAGACCTTCATGGCCGCTGACCTCACTCTACTCTTTTAGTCCTCCTCTCACTGTAGACTGGAATGCAGAGAACATGCGCCCTATGTGCTTTACTGCAAATAAAACTGATGTGTCTCTTTCAGAAAATTAATGAAGTAGCCAACCTGCTCGATAACCACACCTTTACAGATAGAACCTGAAATTAAAAAAAACAAGGAAGCTGATGTTATTTATTTCTCGCTGTCACGTAGATCAAAGAGAAGTTGGCACAGTCTCTAAAGGCCCTGCAGAAGCGATACGTGACGTCAGACACCGTGGTCACCAGTGACGATGCTGACGCTAACCTCCTCTGCTGTGCCCTTGAGGCCATCTTCATCCACGGTATCAAGACCAAGTACATCCGCTTGGAGGCTGGGGGCCGGAGCAAGAAAGGAGACAGAGGACCCCTCCCTCAGCCTTTCTTCTGGAGCCTTCTCAAGACAGTTACCCACCGGTAAAGAAACATTTATGCTGGAATGAGAGCTAAGAGAAATTAATTTGCAGCTACTTTGATTGCCGCTTAAGCATTCATTTATTCATTGATGCAACAAAAAAAATAGTGAATCAATGATGAAGGTATTTGTCTCTTAAAGCATGAAGTAAAACGTCCTCCTAACTCTCTCTTTTTAATCCGCAGTGATGTGATCACAGAGCTGGAGAAACTCAGCTTCGTGGGCACGGACGTGGGTCGCTGTCGAGCGTGGCTGCGACTCGCCCTGAACGACGGCCTGCTGGAGTGTTACCTCGCCTCTCTGTTCCGGGAGGACTCCAAGCTGCGGGCCCACTACCAGCCCAGTGCCTTGCTCCTGAACGCAGAGGAACGGGAGGTTCTCCTCAGCTACCTCCAGGGTCTAGCTTCGCTCACATTCAGCCTTTCTTACAAATCAGCTGTGCTAAACGAATGGACCAACACGCCTCTGGGTCTGGCTGGACTCGTCCCCTTGTCCCAGGCGGACTCTCTTGACCTGCCCATTAAAAGCGGAGACCTTCCCACCTCTAAGTCTGTGTATAAAGACTCATGGGATACTGTGTCTCAGTCGTCAGGCTCTTCAGATGCTCTGGATCTGCAGAGAGGTCTGGGGCTGCTGGTAAGCAGAGGGTCGAATGGATCACAAGGGGGAAGGACTACGTTAAACTCATCTAATTTAAGCCTGGACACCACAGGCTCCTCTCAGCTCTCCTCCAGTTTGAGCTCCGATAGCCTCCTGCAGGGGCAGGACCCCCGCAGCCCCACAGGAGAGCAGTGTTCATCATCTGACCTGGAAATGCCAATTACTGTCAACCATAGCAGCAGCAGCAAGAGGATACAGAAAGAGTAAGTGTATCTTTAGCCCTTTTTATAATGTCTTTTATAATGCCTTATTTTTAATATTAAACACATAGAGGTGTAATGGTGCGGCGGAGTCAGTCCACTGCTGAACTGGCATTAACAGTAACAGGTGAAAATGTTTCCCTTCTGGAAACGTTGTAATGCTGTGCTAAAATACACTGAACATCATTATAACATTGTTGTGATGTACAGTATAATGGCATATTAGACTTTACTTTATTGTCCCCAAGGGGAAATCCTTTTCCACTTCACAGTACAGTTATGGACAGCACGCCGACAGATAGTCACAGATGGACAAACACAACAAGATAACATGCATACAGATATATAGACAGAGTGGGACTGGGGTGTTTTTATTTTGGCCTTTTGTTGAGGGCTGCTATGGCTGCAGGCACCAGGCGTTTGCCATATCGAGCGCTCCTGCACAACAGGGACCTGTGCCTGCGTCCCGAGGGCATAATGGGGAAGTGGCAGTTGAGTGGGTGTGTGTTGTCCAGTGCTGTTGTAAGTGCAATGCGTGAGATGGCCTTGAGATTGAGCTCTGACAGTGTGGGTGTGGGGAGACCAATTAATTTGGCAGCTATGTTTGTGACACGTGTGAGTTTGACCCAGTGAGCATGTTAAAGAAGCAGGTGGAACAGTAGAGCAGGATGGGCTGGACAATACAATTTTCACATTGACTGTGGAGCTTAGAGTGTTTCGGCCGCATAACATAAAAAACGGTTTTATGTGGTGTCTTTGGGTTTGTTGAAGTACAGCATTTAAAGGATATGGCAGCTGATATTCAATATTTACAAAATTTCTCATCCTTTGTCAAGTAATCACGACCCTTTTGCTCATCACACACACACAAGGCAGTTTTGTTTTCTGTCTAACTTCTGGTTAAAACTGTACATTTTTATTAGGTTGAAGGGATTGTTCAGTATTTCTGAATTGGGGTTGTATGAGGTACTTGTCAATAGCAAGTTGGCATCAGATAGCCTAGAGGTTATGTCACATGCCCAACATACAGAGACGATAGTCCTTGTTGCATCGGCTTTTAGTTTTGCCCTTTGCTGCATGTCATCCACCACTCTCTCCTCCCAACATTTCCTATCTCTCTTCAGCTGTCCTGTTTAATAAAAGCAAAAGAATGGCTCAAGAAATAACTTCTCAAAAAAAATCCTTCTCTCTGCAGTTCTCTGACTGAGTTCAGGGAGAGTGGCCAATGCAGTCAGGACTCCATGCATGAAGACTCGTTTGTCTCCAGCACGGGTCCAGATCACTTCTCTGAGACGGCCATTTTCAGCGGCTCTGACAGCGAGGCCCCCGCTCCTACTACACCACCCGGAGACCAAAGCCAGAACTCTGCTCTGTCTGATTCAGAGCAGCCACAAACATCCCCCGAACTGCCATCATCTGATGAGAACAATGGCAACTCTTCTTTTGAAGCGTGCATTTGTACATCTTCTGAGATCAACTCGGACACAGACGTGCTCTCGACAGTCAGCGAGCCTGCAGAGGAAGTTACCACGACCAGAGCCGAGGCGAGTCCTGAGCAGGAAGGGAAAGAAGCAGCGACGTCAGAGCAGAAGACCTCTGAGTCTTCAGTTAATCAAGGCGTACGTCGATCTTCCAGCATCCTGAGCAGGAAGTTATCCTCGGACTCTTTATCAGTAAGTACACCTACACACAAACAGCACTTTTACGGTAGCTCGGAGGTTAAAACCCAACAACTATAATCAAGAAAACGCAGCATTTCAGGAACTGGAACCAGATTTGGTTTCTACCACAGCCACTCGTGTGCTTTGGTATTCTTTTCACATGGCATGACATTTCACACAAAAAGCAAAGGTTAATGCCAATGTGTGATATGCAATGTTTGTTTTGACCTTCATGACCACCATACTTTAGTTAAGAATAACTGTCACATATGTTTATACTTTTTTACTTGGAAGCCACTTGAGATTAAAACATCTTTTTAGACGGCTATCTGGCCAAGTAGCGCATCTTTTCAAAGTTATAGTAGTCATATTTTAGACCATTCAAACACATGCAATACCAGCAGTTTTTTTTTAATAAAACTTCAAAGGTTAAGAGAGTGTACGGCATTACCCGGTGTTGCGGCGGCTTAAAATTGGAGAATGCTGCACAGAGACTAAGTGGGCGTGTACCTGTGACTCGCTCGTATCAAAATAAAATTAAAAGTCCAGATAAGGTTGTTGATTTCTTAAACAAAGGAGTGAAAAATACAATTCTAAACAAAAGTCTAAAAGATGATGATGATGAGGGTCAACAGAAAATATTCAAACCCACTCACCCTCTTTTAATAATCACAAATAATCAACAGAGGTAAAAATACACATTATGGCTCCTACACCCGGCCTCATTTAATGTTGAATGTTTGAAATTTCATCATAGTGTATAATTTAAGTCTTTCCCTCAAACACTCCAGTCTGTCGTAAAAAAAAAAGCTTTTTTATTGCGTTTGAGGTTTTACAGATTTGGGAAGTAAGCAATAACCCTTGTCCTGATTCATTATTTGACTTTTTCCACCAAGAAAAATGACAAATTGTCAGTCTGACTCCTAAAACTGGGACACAGTGTAAAATTAACACGGGGTATTTAGTACAGTAAAGTATGGAAAATTGTGGGCTATTGCCTCATTTTTTTCCCACTAAAGCAGAAAATGATTACGGTGGATCAAACCAGGGTTTCATTTCCTAGTAGGCGTGAACAAACTTGATTCATGGTGTGTTCTGTTTACATCGGAAGTCGGAGCTGGGAGTGACGTCACATCCGAGTTGACTGCGTTCAAGTATAGACAAACAAGTCAGACAAGCAACATGAACCCCTCCAGGAGAAGCTTTCTTTTGTTAGCTAAATGGCTTTGTTAAGCCGATAACAACACACTACATTGTAGTTTGCACGTGAAGGTCACATGACAACATGTCCACAGGTAGAACTTGGACGATACCATCCGTGTAAACGATTTAATTACACAAAAACAAGACTAGGTTGCTGATAAACACTTTAATGTACAGCTTATATTTTACTGTTGATGCACGTAGCAGCCATGCTGGATTTAAGCTTGGGCTACTAAAAGGTTCTCTAAGTTTCCAAGTTGGAGTTCTGACTTTAGGGGACGTTCCTGATGAAATATCCGACTGGCAACTCAGAATTTCCGACTTCTAAAATCAAATGAAATGCACAATTATTTTATTTTATTTTGCTTATTGAACAACAAAGAACAACAGCAACATATTTAAATGGAAAGCAAAGTAAACAGTAGAACTGTGTGCGCCATAAATCAGTACATACCATTTTAAGTATCTACTGAAAAAGTACAGGTTTTGTGTTATGGAGTGTACAAGATGTTCTTGTGTCTGTAGATTGAGAAATTAAAGACAGGAACGTTTGGAAATAATTGAATTAATGACAGAAAGTGAGTGTCATGAACCCTTAAACATCCAGGACACATTCAGGATATAAAGTGTTTCTCTGTTGTTGCCACATGATGGGCGTGAATATAGTGACATATTAGTACTTTTGGCCAGCCTGACCCCTTAATAGAGAGAGATCAGACATTGTTGTTTGTCACAGTGCTCACATTACTAACCCAAAAGTCACATGAGAAGCAGACCTCAACTTTGACATGACTAACACTCAGCAGCACCGTGGTGTTCCCTTCACTACATGCTGGATGTTGGACAGATGTTGATTGACTTAAAGATCATATTCTCTCCTGTCCAAAAAGTTTCAATAAGTCTCAGGTGTCCCCAAAACATGTGTGTGTAGTGTCTTGTTCTAAATCCACTCTGATCCTGTATTTGATCATGCCTATAAACCCCTCTATTTCAGCCCTGCTCAGAACAGGCTGTTTCTGTGTCTGTACCTTTAAATGTAAATGAGCTGTGTGTGACCACGCCCCCTCTCTGGAAGGGCTTGGGTGACTTGATCCATGTCCTTTTGTTTACGGTGAGAAGGCAGACTCAGAGGGCAGAACAAACACCTAGCTGTGGGAGTGTCATCCACCTGGGGGAGGGGTTACTGCCCTTTGTGATGTCACGAAGGGAAAATCTCCAAACAGCCTGTTGGAGCACACATTTTCAGTGTTTTTTACACTGTAAAAGTGCACATTTGTATCTGTAATAAGTAGTTAATTAATCAGATATTAGTATGACCATATATATTTTCATGTCACTACTGGTGATTTATCTCTAATGAACACAAAGTTAGAGCTTCAAAAGAGACACTCTACTTCTCAATGAATCAGACAAGATTTTTTTCTCACTTTTTAGGTGGCAAAGAGTTAAAAAAAAACTTCCACTTTACTTTGCAGCATTCCCGCTCCTGGATCTGTGAGGACGACATCTACAAGCCCCATCTGGAGGAGGAGTCGGAGGACGAGGAGGAGCCTCCTCCCGCTGAGCCGAAGGTCTCTCAGTCAGCTCCCAGTGTCGTCCATCGCAGACAGATAGGTATTCTCTCTCCCTGAGTGGAATGAAAAGTCTTGCATATTAGGGCTGCACGATTCCTGCTAAAATGTGAATCACGACTTTTCTCCCTGAGAAGTGAGATCACAATTCTCTCACAAGATTCTTATTTTTCAACTTTTGAGTAAATACTGCACCTCGGGGTCTCCCTCGGAAAACTTTAAGCTACACCTCGTCTATGTTTGGGACAGACTGACCTGAGTGCAGCTTATTCTGAGATGTTATTAATCATGTAGCCCTATTGCATATCATATATATTTATCATACAGTATATTGCCTTTTGGACAAACAAACAAAACAGGAAATGTGTCATCTTTCCAAGCAAATCCACATATTTCTGATTGACTGGTTAATTAGCTGCTGTTCATATAGGACTGAAATTTCCTGCAGGACTGGAAATTTTGGAATTGGAATCTCTCAGCTTTAACCACGCCCAGACCGTGACATTACAGCAAGTGATTTCTAGCTTTACGATAGGAAACACCCAGTTGCTGTTACATCATCTTTATTGACATATCATAAAGATTACTCTCTTACAAGACGTCACCTCCAAGGAGAGTTGAGCAGAAGGAATTAGAAAGTTCAGTGACGCTGCATCATAACAGGGAAATGCCTGAAATGTGAAGCATTTGTTGTCAAACTGTCGAACAGGGGCAGTGTGCCAGGGAGAACTCCAGAATTACCTCAGTCCATCAGGTCAACAGATACCTGACTGAAAACTACCTAAAGGGGAAATCAATATGCTAACAGGTTATTCCTCATTAGGCAGAATGATTGTCTCTGAAATATAAAGCATTGCAACACAACAGATAAAAGATAGTCAGAGAATGATGTAATCTTAAACTGTTTGATTTTCCAAACATTCATTTATGTAATAAACATGTACAGGAGCTGTTAATGCTCTGATGTCAAGGATGGGCTAAACATGTGGAGGAAGGTTTACATTTTGAATGTTTGGAATGAGATTCTTTTTATATTTATATATACTTTATATACATTTGTCACCAGTTAACTTTATATAAACCTCTTTTTTTTAAGAGAGAGGAAAAAATGTGTAAAACCTCAAATTTAAAGACACATAAAAAAAAAAAGTAACACTCAAGGTTCAACTTCAAAACATGGTGAATTCATGATCTCAATAAAACTTCAGATACATGAGACGATGATGCCATTATCCTTTAGGACAGCAAAAAAATCCTGTTTCATTTGTTTATTGTTGTTGTTGTTAAAGCAGTTTTGAGTAATCCAGTTCCCACATTAGAAGACAAACCAGAAATTGCAACTTGCTCTAACATATTTCTCTGTCTGCGTCTGTCAGGGATCCCCAACCCGTTTCGGGGCTTGCTGAAGCTCGGTCATCTGGAGCGTCGAGGCGCTGTGGGGATTTGGCGAGACTACTACTGCGAGCTGTCGCCGTTTGAGTTCCGCATGTACCTCAACGCAGAGGAGCGGGCGTGCTACGACAACTGCTCCCTGCTGAGATGCGAGGATGCTCGCGTCACCTCGCCCGAGGGCCGCTTCGAGCTGGTCTTTCAAGGGAAGCACCTGTACCTCCGGGCCGCAAACGGAGATGGGGCAGAGGACTGGGTGGAACGCATAGTGGAGGCTGTCAACAAATGTCGGCCTGCGTCTCGTGTTGACGAGACGTGGGAGGTGCTGCAGCCGGAGAACGGTGTGGATGTGTCATCCCCGTCCTCCGGCCTCTCCAGCCCTGAGCGAGGGTCATCGTCCTCTGACGTGAGGTCAAACGGTGTGCAGGAGGCTCCTCCTCCTCAGCAGGACTTCGACTGGACTCGGACTGCTGATTTGGAAACAGATGCCATCAAAGAAGCCGTTTTGTACTTCTCCACAGATCCCGAGGCTCGAACGTGGGCCCCTCTGGTCTTCTCCCTCTCCTTGGAGGCTCTGAAAGGCTTTCAGGTACGGGAGGGGAGGAAGCTCCTGCGGCTAAACCACTCTATCGAGGAAATCCGGGACGTGGTGCCAGACGTCTCCATGGGAGGACCGGCCTTCTTCAAACTCCTGACCGTCAAGGAGACACTCAAACTCAGGGCGGAAAGCCCGGAGGAGGCTCGCTCCTGGAGAGTTTTGATCCGTGGAGCTCTGGACGCGTACCTAGAGTGCGGGGAGGACGGGGTCTCCGGGGAATCAGCCGTAGGGCAACCGGAGGTGAACGGAAACCTGCACAGACTGGTGCAGCACAGACTGAAGGAAGACGGAGCGTTTCTGGTTCATCTGTGTGCCGTGCCGTCAGAGAAGGGTCTGGATGCTCAGGGCTTCAGGTGTGCAGGTGAGCTGTCAAACTTGTCTGTTTCAATCAGTTAATGGCATGAAAGCACATCAGATATTTATTTAAACCCATCCTCCTATTTCCTATTTCCTCAAAATACACTCCTTAATAATATCCGTCCAGCTGGTGGAAACAGATCACAACATGTGCAATATCTCGTCTTTTTAAGCTCTAAATGATCTTCAGGTCTGATCGTGAGTGTGTGAGCTCTTTATATGAGCTTGTGTTTTGAGGTCTCAGAGGTTTATCTACTGCGTGTCCTGCACAGGGTGTCCCAGGCAGATTGGCCCGTGCCGAAGCAGAGCGAGGCTGTGCGAGTTCTCAGGCCAGTACTACTGTGACTCCTGTCACCATGGAGACACCACCGTCATCCCTTCACGCATGGTGCACAACTGGGACCTCACACAGCGAGAGGTAGGTGTGGCACAAAACTGACAGGTTGATAGGACCTCACTTAAACCGTGGTTATCAGATATTGTATCAGTGCTTGTGTTGCATGTCTGAAGGGGGGGACTCAAGTGATGTCATTTGAGTCTGTGTCAATTAGTTTGGACCAGACGTCATTAGCCTCGTCATCTCTGCTGAAGGCTGAGTGTTACTAGCATAACACTCCAGATTCTCTGAACAAACGGTGAGGTGTTGTGGTGCATTGTGGGTAATGTAGGCTCTAGATGTTAATAAAAAAAATACAAAATGAAAGATTCTTGTGAAGAGAAGCTTGCTGTCCCATTGCCAGGCTGACAATCTTGAGGTCTGTTCATAGTCTTATAAATTTAAGATTGGCTCATCGTCCGCACCTTCATTATACTCTGAACCCCCATGAGTGTGATCCCTGTGCGTCTGTCCAGGTGTCTAAGAAGGCGCTGCGGCTGCTGGCTCAGGTGGAGCACGAGCCTCTGCTGAACGTGGAGCAGCTGAACCCCGATCTGATGCTTCACGCCGAACCCATGGCTCAGGCTCACAACCTGCGACAGAGGCTGCGTCTGCTCGGAGACTACCTGTTCACCTGCCGCAGCGGAGCCTGCAAGAAACTCCAAGCCAGGTGCGTGTGCATGTGCATTAGATATTTTCTGATATTCTTCTCCAACTTGGAATACATCTGTTATTTATTTGTTCTCTTGTAGAATGGAACAGCGGTCGTACATGTTGGAGTCGAGCCACCTGTACAGCGTCATGGACTTACGGCAGATAGCTGAGGACCAATATGCGAACTACCTGCTCACACTGCTGCAGCACGCCTCCAACCACGTGTTCCACTGCGATCTGTGCACCCAGCGAGGCTTCATCTGTCAGACATGCCACGCCGATGACATCATCTTTCCCTTCCAGTTTGAAATCACCACCAGGTATGTTATGCTGTTCATTTCCCCGCCCCCCCCTCGCCTCACGTCATTATGTCATCCACCCAAGTCTTAATTCTTTCAAGTAACGAATCCACCAGAAAGCCGACAGGAAACAAAGGGCGTTAATCACACCTGTCTCCATTCATTGATTTTTCTCCTTATTCTGTTGACTTGTGGAAAACGTCCTTCTTCCACTTCTTTGTCTTTGTCATATTTTTCCATCATGCCTTTTGGTCACACTATTTCCTGATTCTCTCGGCTAATTTTATAGTCATGACAAAAATAATCTAGACTAAAAGCTAATGTGTGTGTGTGGAATATATTTCAGTTCTTCTGCTCTATTAGGAAGGCTTGACGTTGTTTCCAGTATACTGAGGCAAAGAAACGGTTTGACTTTATACCACACGGCTTCTTTCTTTTGCTTTTTAAAGGGTTTGTTCAGCTCATAAGTTTAAAGTTTATTTGTTATAATACACAATTGTCTTTATTTCTAAAACAAAAAAGCTATACACGTTTAGATTTCGACCTTTCCTTTGCTTTGTGTACGACTGATTTGAAGGGTCCCGTTTGGCGTTTTGAAAGTTTTTATCTTAAGTTATTTGGGACTTTAAAGTCACCAAATTTGACTCTATCCTGGTTGACAAGTCACTGTGTAAAAAAACATTCGTCTATTCTTCTTGGAATTAGATCTTAAATTTTTATGATGGCCACATTAACACCAAATATTTTATTTTATTATTTTTATATATATATAATATATAATATGTAAAATTTTCTTCTTTCCATTAATGTTGACACATCTTTTTTTAATTTTCTTTGTTTCTTTGTTTTGTTTATTTCTGTTTTGCCTGTTTATTTGCTGTTGCTTTAATTGTCATGTCTCTGTTTTGTACTTGTTCACCTTATCACAGTAAAAAAAAAAAACACGCACAGGTCAGAGTCAAGCCGTGAACTCTTCAGATGAAACTAATAAATGAATGTAAACAAGATAAAAACAAATGAAGAAGAAAATAAAAGTGTTTCCTGTGAACGAGAAGGAAAAAAAAAGAATTAGATCTTAAATATCAAAATACTGTGTTAATGGAAACTCAAAATAAAGCAACAAGTCTATAAACTAAGTAGGTAAAAGTAGGATAAATTTCCCTTAGGTTTCTTTAAAAAATTAAAATCAGAGGAGTGGCTCCCTGGTGGCCAACAGGAGGAATACATGTTTAATGCACTTCAATGTTGACCTCACTTTTCAAAGCTGGAGGCTCAATCCTCTGATTTCAGACAGTCTTTATGTAAAATGTTTGCTTAAGGACTGTCATTCATATTTTGATCTTACGTTCATTTTATTGTGTGACGTATAATCAGTCATTAATAAGTCTAAGAAAATCTGAACAATTTAGCTTTCACTTTATATCTAGGAGAATTGCATTGTATTTTAAATACCTTCCTCTTGTTTGCGACCCAGGTGTAAGGACTGTAAGGCCGTGTTTCACCTGGCCTGCAAGGCGCCCGACGACCCGTGTCCTCGCTGTCAGCGGATGAAGAAATACCTGGAGAGAGATCTTCAGGACTGAGCGCATCCCTGCCCCGCTCTCTTTCAGCACGACAGAACACTGCTGAGAGCGGAGTGACTGGAAATTAAAACAAAAAACTAGCTTTTACATGAAGTAACCTCAAGTGCAATTATGAGTGAGCCGCCTGCTAACCGGAGAGGAAAACGTAGGAGCCACAGTGCTACAGTAGCTCGAGTCTGCATTAATGCAGAGGCACGTTAAGCCTCGGGATGCTGACTTAACGCAGCCAGCTGTTACTGAACAGTGACTTTAATACCTCTCTGATTTCTCACTCAGCCACGACATCAAACAAAGGACTGGACAACGGCAGCAGTTCCTTGCCAAGAATCTTATCCGGCACATTTTGTTTTTTTTCATTGTGCTTTCTTTTTAAATTTTTTTAAATATTCTTATTGTGTCGGTGTCAGAAGAATCATGTTTACTAGAAATGCTCGTCAGCACACTCCAGCATTTTGTCTCAGATGCACAACTAATGAAGCATAACACAGGAACAAAGTGCAAAACATGGGAGGACGCAGCATGGGGAATGTTCTAATAAACACATTTTGATTGTGCCTTCTACTTAATTTAAGCTTTACACGATGTTTCACTTTGTGTGTCTTTCATTCAGGGTCACATAGACTGTTTTATATATATAACCTTTGCCATAACCATAAGGGGGAGTTACACTATAGCATTAGATACTGATTTATATTTGGGTAAACAGAAGTTGCTTTGAAAAAACTTAGAAAAGAGCATTAAATGACGTGTGATTGAACATAAAACTTTTTTATCCAAAGGGTTCTGAGGCATGTTTAAGGAATGTTTTCGATTGTAAGACTAGGATTATGTCCAGCAGTGGTTTCTCAACTGGTGGGAGGGGGGACCCAGAAGTTGGTCGTGGAGCCACTTTCAGGGGGTCTCAAATGTGTGACTGGAAAAAAAAAAAAGTTGTCAAAAGTCTATGAAGCGCTTTTTAAGCACGATTGTTTTGTTCAGTTTCTTCCTTTAGTTACATGTTTTGTAACGACTGCGAGCCTGATTTTTTTTTCTGCATGAAATTAATCTGATTGGTCGGAAAATATCAGAAGTTTGGGTTGTTTCTGGAGGAGTTGGAGGCGGGTCCTGGGGTCAGACGAGTTGAGAACCACTGATGTACAGTGAGCAGGCCGTTATTTAACTTTAATGATCTGCTCACAGCTACTTAATTAAGAAATAAATGATATGAATTGAAAATAATTGTTTCACCTCTACTTTAAAATGTAACAGCTGAGTTGATAGCAACAGTTTGTTATTCGATTATAACTGAGCGTATAATTCTGTTAACCAATCAGAATGAAGTTTTAAACAAAGCTGTGTTATTTACTGACAAGATTAAACATAAACATGTTGCCGACACATTTCCAAATTTAGATTTCTGAGGATTTAACTGGATGTGACATTGATCCTGAAAAACATTTAGCATGTTTGCACTTTTAGCTCCGACTGTTTAACGGATATTTCATCGTTTAATGCAGTTGAAATACCACGAGCACATGAAATAACCCCTCAATTAAAAACAAAGAAGACTCCTCCTTTGCTGACATTTTCCACATTCATTTGTGCTCTATTCTCCTCTCTGTTGTAGCATCAAACACACAATCACAATACAAACACAACTTTTAAAATGTGCGGAAGTTAAAGAGAAATAAAGACAGTAAAGGGTTACTTATCAAGGTCGTCTTGATGTATGCAGATAAAGTCACTTTCAAGTGAGAATATCACAGTACTGTTATCATGGTGTCTTTATTTTTTAATGTCATCTCGTTCATTATGTAAGATGTACAAATGAAAATAAATATCTGTGTGTTATCTTCTGAGTGCTTTTGTTTTATTCACAGAAGCATTATGGATCATTGTTGTGGTTAGCTTATTAAAAAACAATCTATAAAACAACTGAAACAGAACAACAACAGTGCCAACTGACAAAGAAAAGGCTACGGAAAGCTAAAATGTATGATATCATTCACTCAAGTTAAACTATTTTAATAGGAGACTTTTCACCTTTTATGCAGGGCCGCCCACAGAAATGGCTGAGACCCTAAAATGTTAAATGAATGGGCCTCCACAGATATCATGAAATAATATCATCACACACGTTTTGGATCAGTAGCTTTATCGCTTCAGCCTCTATAGCCTCTCCTCTGCCGGGCTCTGATCAGCTTTTGGAGCTTATTATAAAAGCGTTTGCTTACAAGTTACTTTTGAGGTCACCTTTTTTCTAGCGTCCTGACTTTGTGCAGGTCCCATAGACATGTAAGTCATATTTTATACAGTCCATGGCAGGACCTGGTAGAGCTACAGCCAGCCCGACATTACTGACCTAAAAGCTAAGTTCAATGACCTCGCCACAAACTTTAATGTCACTCAAAAAATAATCATTCCATTTTTTTTACACGAGGAGATTCACATTTTGAAAGAAGCAACAATAAATAAAATGTGATTTTTTGTGTGTGTTGATAAGAGACGCTCAGTATTTAGGTTTTAAAAGATTGTCAGGATGGCCATGTTGTATTATTTAAAACTGTATTATTTAAGTTGTTGTTAGTTCTCCTTTTCCTGTTAAATGTTTTGCACCAATACACCAAGTCAAATTCCTTGTATGTGTAAACGTACTTGGCAATAAACCCCGATTCTGATTCTGATTCTAATTCTGATTTACATAACCTGAAACGGCCCCCCCATGCACCGGGGCCCCAGAAAGCTTTCCCCCTTTTCCCCCCTTTATGGGCGGCCTTCCCTATATGTATAAATTAAGGTATAACAAAATTGTTAAATCAAATTATTGGTGATTGTTCTGATAATTCTGCTTTGGCATTATCGGTTGTTACAATGAAGCATCTTGAACTTGAACTAGACCTCAAAACTTCAGACTTCCAAATATGTGATTTTATTTAGTCTAATTTATCTAATAAGTGTTTCCCTCTGTGCCTTTTCTGTCCTCGTGCTGATGCAACTCCTGAAACACACCTGTGGAGCTCAATAAAGGCTTTATCTTATCTCAACAGTAAGAATCATTCTCACTTCGTGGGCTTCAGGCCTGAGTTAAAAAAACACAATGCGCTTTTCTGTTTTATGAATTAAATGTTAAAGGAGAATCCCCTTTGACCATAGGGCGCCTGGTTCTCACGTTGAACCCTCCGAGTTCTCATTAAAACAACGTGAAATGCCACAGAGCTGCAGTTACTGTGAATGAAAGGAGCGTCAGAGGAGCTGCAGGCCGCAGTCACTCTTTCATTTTCTCTTTCTGCGGGAACTTCCCCTTTATGGCCGCTGCTGGACACCGTCCGTCGTCTTGTACCTACAGTACATTATTATGAATGTTCACGCACATTAAAATATGCATTCACAATTATTTAATAAATTAAATAATACATTTTTAAATCACTCTCATTTGAGCGCGTGCAGACTGACAGGGAGGTGATGACGACATAAAAAAATAAAATAATAATCTGCACATGACGCAAAATTTAATTAATAAACGTTGAATTAGGCGAAAAAATATTTTTAAACAATGGTTTTATATTTAAAAAAATATGAATTTAAATTCTTGGTTTTATCGTGTTATATGCTTGTTTTTAATTCGCCTATAATTGGTTTTACTGTCGTGTTTATTCCCTTTATTGTAAAGCACTTTGATTTAATCCCGATGTATGAAAGTTGCTCTAAAAATTAACTTTTTAATAATTATTATTTACATTTTAAGCCCATGTTTCTTTGTCAATGTATCCTTTAAAAACACGATAATATTCAAGATAATAAATGCCGTGTTATCTCCGATATATAATAGTCACAACTATTCAAAAATAAAGAATATTAAGCTGTTTGTGTCTTTATGTTTATTTTAATTTATCCTATTTTAATTAATCATTTAAAACACGCTTTTATAATATTACAATAAATTAGATTTTTAAGTTACGTACCAGACGTCGCCTGATATCGAGGCTGGGTGTTTTATTAGTTTAATCTTTTATTGTGGGAAAATTGTGCCATTAAGATACAAATCCGAAATGTGTGACATTACACCTGTGCGCGTGAAAGCCGCAGTCCACGTTTGCTTGCCACAGGTTAACTGGAAAACGAAAATCTTCCTGCTCCACTATAAATGAAGCTGTGCAGGTATGCTCTGACAGAACAACAGGAGACATCCCAATCTGATTCAGACAGAGACAAAAGAAAACTTTGAGACTCTTTCAAAATGCTCGGCAGGATTTTGTGTGTGTGTGTGTTCCTCGGTGTGTTCAGTGCAGGCTCCCCGCTGAGCTGCAAATGGATGGATCATAAATTCAGACAGTTCAGTAAAACCTCTTTGGATCTCCTGGACACCATGGTGAGTGACCTTCACAGGATGCTGTTTAGAAAGATCTCCACTGACTGACTTTATACTGAGTGTGTGATTCATTATGTAATGTGTGTGTGTTTATGTGTGTGTGTGTGTTTCAGGCTCATAACTCCACTAACAGCACTGAGGATGCTGAAGTGAAGCACACTGTGAGCTTCCCTCATGAGCTGTACAGCCAGGCGGACAAAGCAGCTGTAAGTCACATACTAATGTTAACTTTACATTTCAAATATATCAAGATGAACACTGATTTTTTCTCCTCATATTTTTATTCTGACGTTGTGTCAAAAAGCGACACAAATGTTACCCATACTTCTTCTTGTGTCTTTATCTCCTGATGGTTCTTCTTCTTGTTGCAGGCGGCGGATAAACTCAGCTTCACAGTCCAGGTTCTGAATGAGATGGAGACCCTGCTCAATAAGAATCACAGCTCTGCATCATGGGAGGAGAAAACTGTGGACAGCTTTCTGGGCGTTGTGAGCCGGCAGGCTGACGGCCTTCACTCCTGTGTGAGTATATACAAAATAACTTTGAGACATTTCTGTGACACTGAATCTCTCTGATGGATAGGTCACGTTAACAGATCCACCTTCACTCTCTAATCAAGATTTATTCCTTTATTTCTTTAGATCCGGAGCCACGGCCACAAGAAGCACAACAAGAAGCTGCACATGAGTTTCAAGAGACTGTCACATGTCCTCGAGCAAATGGTAAATCTATCTATCTATCTATCTACCTATCTATCTATCTATCTATCTATCTATCTATCTATCTATCTATCTATCTATCTATCTATCTATCTATCCATGGTGTATATTGATGGTGGTCTTGTGTTTTAGGGTCACAGTGCTGAAGCCTGGGAGCTGATCAGGAAGGAAATCAAAACTCATCTGATGAGAGCCGACCTTCTGATTACATCTCTGCTCACCGCCAACTAAATGATCTTATCTGCCCCATTAATACATCTATTTATTTATTTATATTTATTATGCATTGCCTATTTATGTATTTGGCTGTTTTATACTTGTGTATTTATTGATCTGTGATATTGTGAAGTATCACTCCTCTACCCTCTGAAATGAAGTGTTAATTTATTACTTTACATGCAGCCTATCTATTTATTCAGCTTTTTTTTTTTTTTTTGACATATTTATCTTCAAAAGTGTATAAAGTCTTTTTTGAGAATTTATCACATTGGAGGATTTTGATAAAAATGTTGAGTTTTTTATGAAAATAAAATATTTTTTCGTACACAGCAAATTGAAAATGTGTTTGTTGTTTTTTTAAAATCCTGTTTCATTAAGAGAATTGTTGCAGATGATAAATTACACACACATCATACAAACATTATTAACATACAAAGCTACTGATGGAGATTTAATCACAAAAAGATGAAACAACCTTCATTGAAAAATGTTTAAAAAACGTCTAAGGGAAGAAATCTAATTCAATTCTATTAAAAGCATGATAAATAGGTCATAAATAATTGTTATAAGCCGTTAAATGAGTGGTCTTAAAAATCAAATTAAATAATTAAAAAGTTGATTATGCTGATTACTGTTTTCTTCAAAGGAAAAAAAACACATTATTAACTTAGTACATTATGAAAAACTTCAAACACTTCTGTATTTTTATCAGTTTTCTTTAAAATGACTGACAGAGCTGATGTACACATTTAAACATTTAAAATCACATTTAAAAAACAATAAATATATAAGATCATCAGGAAAAGAGATCAAAAATGTTTAAGCTGAATTAAATTGTAGCTTCTGAAAAATGTGAAATGACTCATGATGATCAGGTAAAGGTGCACAAGTTAGTTTTCTGCTGGCGCCCTCTAGTGGTTTGTTTGGTTCCTACAAGCAGCCTGAACTGTCTTCTTATAAACTCCTGTATGTGTGAGCAGAACCTGCCTAGTGTGAAATGTTTGGGTCCATGCAGGGGAAAGAGAAGTCAGAAACTTTTGAAGGAGAGTAAATCACACGCACACTTCATGCCACAAAGGTTTTTATTTTGTTAGTGATATTTAAGTTGAAGTGTCTGATGTAACCAGGACAGAGGTAATATAAGTTTACAATGGGCGCATCAGGAGTATCTGAAGGAGATTTAGGAGCCCTCTCAGTGGAATGTATACAATGGGGCCCCTGTATCCAGAGAGTTGCCCAGGGACTTCTGGACAAGAGATTGTATCTGTGACCTGAGTTGTCCTTTGAGTTTATGACATACATATGACATACATATGACTAAGACAGAAACCCCTGCAGTTGTATGAAGAGGGGTGTCCTGAAAACAAACAGATGTCCCTATGTTGTTCTCCTGTGAGGTGTGTCCATAAATACCAGAGTTTCTGTGTGTAAGGGGAGAGATCACTTTTGGCTGTGTCTCTCCCAGGTCGAACCATGGCGAGCCTGGCGATGCTGTAACTTGTTTGTCAATAAAATGATCATTATGTAAGCAAGTCAGTGTCAACGGAGAATTTCTTCATCATCAAACATGTCAACAACAAGGAAATCCACATCAAAGTTTTGAAAGGTGACCACACCTTACGATAGATATTCACACAAGTAGGCTGCCAAGCTAAACCATCACACCGCCCCAGGTGATATAAATCATCATAACCCGTTTTTCAGACACAATAACATAACTATGCACATGCATCCTTACATTTGATTTTACTCTTTTGTTTCCGTTATATCGAGTTGATGTCAGTCATTTCCTCGATATCTTGAGAACTTAACTCGTCACAGGAAAACGCAGTGTTGTTGTTGTTATCCCGAAGTTATGACATAAATGAGTCGTGATCTCGAGGAAACAACCCGAATTATTCGTTTTCACAAGCAACGGAATCACTTTGTATGGATTTATGTCCGCTTAGGGCTTCCTTAGAATTAAAATTTCACAATTAAGTCTGGAAAAATGAAAACTGTCAAAATCAAATTGACTTAATACATCAGAATCCTCCTGTCACAGTATATTTATACATTTCATATATGTTTTTTATTTTCATACTCAGAGCAAAGTTGTCTACCATAGAAGAAGTCTCTAATTGTGAAGTTACATTTTTCCTCTTTATTGATTGCCTTGCTCAAGAGCAGCTCAGCAGTGCTTAGGAAGTGAACTGCCACCCTCCAGCTACCGGTCCAATTTCCAGATTTGATCCACACTGGGACTTGAACCAGCAACCATCCAGTTCCCTTCAGACTGAGCTTCTGCTGACCCAACTAATTAATGTTATCTGAAGAGACTTTACAAAAGAGCAGGTGAAACACCTTACTCTTTGTTATATTATCTACAAAGACCCGGATTGATCCATCATGACCGCAGCACGACGTGCACAGGTGCAACAAGTGACGTCATGATTGCGCCCTCATCATCAAAACAAAAGCCCGGGAGTGGCTCACCTAAATGTCACTCACTCATTATTGAGTTTTATGATTCAAAATGTCTGTTTCTCTCTTGAACTTGGGTATCACTCTAAGTAAACTTCACATAGAATTTGTATCAAAACAAATAAAACGTAAAAATAACCTCAAAAAAAGTTTAAAATAAAATCTGAGTTCATGCAAAAACACACTTTAGGAGCCTTTAATAGAAACATGAGCAGAGGTAGGCTTAAAAACTGTTTTATACTGCAATATAAATGATAAAATCACTTATTGTATTCATGTTTATTTTGGGTGAAAGGTGAAATGTCAACACAACAACCCAAATCAAGATCTTCTCAGCAGAGAAGAAACAGGTGGGAGACGCACAGGTGCAGCTAATTACATCATGATTGCTTCCTCCTCCAGACAAAAACCCCGGATGTGGCTCACATCAACCTCACAACCTCAGCTGTGTTTGATGATTTAAAGACTTTTCTTTCTCTTCACATTAAGTGATTTTTTTTTTTAACATATTGCCTTCAGATTGAATTTGTAATAAAATATGTAAAAAAAAATTCTCAAGATGAAAAATAATAAATACAAACACAAAAGTGGTCTGTTTAGTAAGCCTGTTGTAATGACGTGTGCAGCAGACGTAAAGGTGTTAAATGAGCTGATGTCTTTGTGAACTTGCATAACAGAAGGCTGAGCAGGCTGAGGGGAGGAGCAGGTCTGAGTGAGGACAGAGCCTGTAAAACACGTTCAGCAGAAGCCTCCAATCCAGTCTGCGTCTGAACCCTGCAGCAGCTGTGACACACACACACACACACACACACACACACATCACTGTTCTGTCATCAGGAAACATTTTTTTAGTTTGTTTTTATCCGAGCGGGGATGGATGCTGCTGGAAGTACCGAGAGAAGTGAGGCGCTGAGCCGGCTGGCGAGGAGCAGCCACACGGCGTTCATAGACGACAACACGATGTATGTGTGGGGAGGATACCAGGTAAGAAACATGTAGGTGTTCTCATTTATACCTGTGCAGGTAAATGCGTTTATTTTAATTCTGCATCGCCTTTTCATCTTCGGGGAACCGGAACATCATTTGTCTGGCAGTCTCTCACAAATCGATTTAATCTTATTTTAATGTAAAATATCGCGAGAAAATGAACATTAATAAATTAATTAAGATGCTCTTTAAGGTGTGGCATGTTCTCTGCTTCAATGGTGTTCATCAAACCGTACTATTATGATGGAAAACTTGTTGCTTTAAACAGTTCAGCTTTTTTTGGGGGGGGTTTATTCTGTTTTTGTAGTTTTTCATCATCGTTTTGCACGTGTTTTTAATATTTGTCTCCAACGTGATTGATAAAACTGTGATGAGCAGAGAAACCTCAAAGCAGCACAGTATCAACTCCAACCAGTGGCGATTCTAGATTCTGTTGGGGGCCCTGGACAAAATGTCACATGGGCCCCATCTAACCGCAGCGTTCATCACTATGTTCTAAATACTTTTGACAGCAACATAAAAAGGGCAATTACAAAATTGGCATTAGTGTATAAAAATTAAGGACAGTAAAAACCTTGTCATTTCAAAATATAAATATGCTAAAGGTCAAAGCACAAACGTCATAATGCAGACGTTTAAATGTTAAGCAGCACAACAGAGTGAGCGCCGTCCGATGGGGCCGCCTTGGGGAGTTTTCCTGCCGTCATTGCACATTTTGCACGTTTTAGGTCATTCTGTAGTTTATACTTTGTCATCCTTGGGGGGGCCCAAAGCAGTTGCCTGTTGACAAGCAGCGCCTCTGACTCCAACCTTTTAAAATGACGAGACAGTTGAATCTTTTTACGCTTTGTAAGTTTAGGTCAGTTCTTTTATTCCTAAAGAAAAAAATGCATAAAAAAAACGTGCGCTGGTGGCGCGCTGGTGGCGCAGTGGTTAGGGCGCGCGTCCCATGTGTTGACACTCTCGTCTCGAGCGGTAGGCCCGGGTTTGCTTCCACCCGTGGCCCCTTTCCGCATGTCATTCCCCGCTCTCTCTCCCTGGTTTCCAACTCTATCCACTGTCCTCTCTCTGCATTAAAGGCACGAAAAGCCCAAAATAAATCTTTAAAAAAAAAAGAAAAAAGAAACCTGCACTGACGTATACACAGGTGGAATGAAGGGGGGAAAAAAAACAACCTCAGAGGGCATGTTAAAGGAAACCACCTTGCTTTAAAATTTAAGCAATCTGAATTTTCCCCACTCATTACAAAGCAGAACAAGCTAAACCTGGACCTCCATGAACGAGTGATTTATTGCAGAGTTGCATTATTTTTGATTAGTTTAACATAACAAACAAAGAGCGTATCTGCCTTTTGATAAACACTTGAGATGTTCTCAAAAACATGTCAGCTGAGCGAGGGGTCCTGATATGAACCTGACACTACATGTGCATGCTTGAACTAGAAAAACATGTCTCAGATTGTATCGTGTTGCCAAACATTCAGATACAGAATGTCCTAGATACAAAAAAAAATGCCCAACCTAAACATGAATAAAGAATGCATCCAAGTCATATTTGAATGTTTTGTGGTGAGAAGATTTGTAGTCTTGAATGTCAACTCTCTGTTTCCACACTTTTTTTTTTTTTTTTTTTAAGCTTTTGCAGCAGATAAGAAATATTTCCTGACATGAATTCTTTATTGTGTTCCCTCACAGGTTATTGCAGGAGAGGACGTCATCCTGCCGAGCGATGAGATATGGCTCTGTAATTTAAACAGCGGCGCGTGGTGAGAAAGAACGAAGGCTTTTTTAAAAAAAATTTTATCTGCAGATATGAGCAGTGTCAGCCTGACATCATAGTGTAAAAAAAAAGTTTTGTTTTTCAAAGTTTGATCTTGAAATGGTGCAGACACGACACAGCGACTGAACAAGCTCGATGAAGATTGAAGAAAAACAAGTTAAAGGGAGAATTTTTCTTAATAAGTAGGTCAAGCTGTCACATGCTGACAGGATCTGTTTGAGAAACCAAACTCTCACTCTGGCTGAGTTTACATTCACATGCTTGTTTACACCTTTGTGCTCAGCCGTCTTGTGTCTTCAGGCTCTCTTTTTCTTTGTGTGTTTTTTTTTTTTGTGCGACAGGGAGCGGAGGGAGATCACCGGAGACACACCTCCAGACTTATCAGACTTCTGCGGCTCTCATCTTAACGGCATACTCTACGTCTTCGGAGGATGTGACCCCAACGGATACACGAACCAGGTGAGACCGGGTCTGGAAGATTAACTCGATGCAGTCTTTAAAGGGACGTTAAACTTCACAACACTCTTGTCTTTCAGGCGTTTTGTAAAATCTTCAAAAACTCAGAACTATTCAAATACACTTTGTTGAAATACAAACAAGACCCCAAGTTCCTAATCAATCAAAGCAAAGTACCCAGAACTTTTAATACCAGGAACTACAGTAAAAGGCTTCTTTGATCCACTTGAAGTTTGGAAGTTTAAAGACCTGCAAAAATTTGGAAAGTGAGTGTGCAGACGTGTGAAAACGTATCAGCTGACTGTCGCTTTATTTCACGTCATCATTGTGCTACAGACTAGCATCATCATTTGTGTGATGCTGGCTTTTTTTCAAAATGCTTCGTAATTCCTGGAATTAAATGGCGCTCCATCAGTCACTCATTGTTTTCTCCGTTGGCTCTATAGTGAACTATAGATCAAATCACAAACTGGTTCTCAGCTGATTCTTATGTCGGTTGTTTTTGTTCCCAATGAGTTGAAAACTGGTGTGTTGGTTTGGCTCAGTCGGTAGAGTCGGCGCCCAATGCACAGACTCATCGGCTGCAGATTTTTCTCCTAACGTCGTCCCTTTTTATGCTCGTCTGTCATCACTCACTCCTCCTCACATGACGTCCTCTCTTCAGCTGCACCATCTTACAAAGACAAAAGGCCAAAAAATACAAAATGCTGCAAATACTCAACCACTCTGTTTGTTTTCAATTAGATCCCCGTTAGCTTTTGCATAGCTGCAGCTATTTTCGTCCTGGGGTCAATGTGATTTTCATAATGACAACACAACTGTACACGCAACGTCAAGACCAATACAGCAACGTAACCATAACAACAAAGACATCACTGTGAAGCCATACCAGTATTGTCAGCAAGACGCCCATAGTTCCTGTGCTTTTGGACAGTTCTTCTCACAGAGCAGGGCTGAAATAATATCCCTGGAACTTAGTTTTTAGACATTTGGTATTTGTTAGAAACTTGCAGAGTTCCCTTTAAAGGTTCATAGTCCCTGAGGAAGAATCCTGATTTTGCAAAATGAGTATACAATTAGTTTAGACAGTTATCGTGCAGCAGACAGTACATGCTAAGGTACTAAAACTTGGATAGTCAACTCGGCAAATATTTGACCTGCTGAACTGACTGAGCATGTTGGCAGAAGTTGTTCTTGTATATAAACTGGCTGTGCGCCACAGAAATGAGGTTTTGCAACTCTGTGGACAATCAGGATAATCAAGCTGATCATCTGTGTGCTTCTTACCTGCATATTTCACATTAATGATTCACATCCTAACCAAACAATGTCACTGGATGATAAAGGTAGTTGTTCCTTGACTTGTCTGATGAGTTTACCTCTCCGCTCTGTAGATGTACACCCTTGACCTCGCAGAGCAGCAGTTCAAGTGGAGGAAACTGACCGACACCTTAGGAACGACGCCATCGCCCAGGAACAAACATTCCTGCTGGATCCACAGAGACAGGTCAGTCCTGCCGGTGTGGAATCACGACACAGAGCAGCTCAGTGCCTCTGAAGACGATTTCACAGGAATCTGACGCATTGCAATGCTTTTTAGGGTGTCCACTAGCACTGTGAAGATACGCTTACTTAAGACTGAACAAACTAAGAAAAGATCAGATCTATACATCCAATGACCAACAGGTTACCCCGTGCACTGTCACCCTTCGTTCTCAGGTGCCGGTCAGTTGCAGGAACATACAATGAAAAAATAAATAAACCGTGAAAATGACTTTACTGTCACTTTATTGTGAGTTGAAAAATGCTAAGTGCCTGTAGCTTCCTCAGGTTTGCCCAGCATCATCACCTGGGCATACACAGGTGTGTTAAATGCATATGATCACATGACCAATCATCAGAACATTGATTATTCCAGGTCATATGGTGCTTTCATGTGGTATCAGACACATCGGGGAAAAAACGTTTTTGAGTTGTTAACTGCACATGAACACCCGCTCAAGTCGGAACAACAACTCGGAAAATAATTAGGTGCCTGACTTGCCAACTTTGCGTCAGAATTGTCATCACACTTTTTTTAGTAATTCACGTTTTGCACATCAACTTTTTGCTCAAATATAACTTGTAACAGTGACACTCCACTGTTCTTTGCTGTTACAACATTCCGACAAACTGAAATCACCTGAACACACTGAAATCCGAAGAACGATTTCCCATCTCGGACCACCCGAGCAGCACATGAATGCAGCGATAGCCTCAAACGAGAGCTATAGCGTGCCCCAAACAACATCACACAATTCACATCATCCACATAGTAGATCAAACAGTATTATTAGGATTAATCCAATGTTTAGAGGATGGCAAACATTCATAAAGAAAAGCACTGTCTGCAAAGAGAAACCATATTAACCTGCAACTTCTGCAATGTGTTGCAGATTAATCTACTTTGGAGGATATGGATGTAAGACTATAGGGGAGGTACAAAACACATCATCGACAAACTTCATTGTGGAGGAGATGTCCTGGGTAAATAACAACATCATCTGCATATGGGCGATTTTTAACATTCCTTCCTCATGAATACAAAAACAAATGTCCTGACGTCTTTATACACTTTTATTTATGTTGTCTGTTTGTCAAGTTCTGCTTGTTTCTTACTAATGCCACTCCTACATTGTTATCGCCAGACAACAATTGGAAACACGTTGTTCAGGTGTTGGGGCTGGAACAATGAAGTCAACGTTTTTGACACACATACCGCAACGTGGAGCATGCCAGAGACAAAGGTAAGAAGAACAGGTTTAACCTCTGAAGCTCATGTTAACTCTTTATGTGCTTTATTCTCGTGTATTTTTTTTATCGTCTTAACAAGGAGAGAACGTGGTAACAAAACTGGAGTTTCTATTTGTGATGTGCAGGGTCCTGTTCCTGTCCCCAGAGGCTGCCATGCCAGTGCCTTAGTAGGGAACAAGGGTTACATCTGTGGCGGTGTGGTGAGATGTCTTGATCTCTTATATACGCTCTAGTTGTTCAAATGTATGCACAACCCCTTCCCCCACCCCCCTTGCTATGTTTCACATTTCATCCTCTCCGTTCCCATTAAGATAAATCTTGATTATCGTGCAGAGGTATTTTAAACTGTAGTTTGTTTCTAACTCGGTGGTAACAGTTTGGGGAAGGGTTTTCCTGTTTCAACATCCCTTTCCTGTTGTGACGTCAAAGTGCCCCCATGCACAAAGCCGGGTCGCTACAGCAATAAGGTGTCAACTTAGTTTTGTTTGGATGAAAACCCATTGACCTGAACAGTGCCAGAAACTCAACCCCAAACTGACGCCTTTTGGGATGAACATGAACTGAGCCCAACTTCACCACCCAATACTGTAAATTCAGTATTTGGCTGAATGGTAGAAAGTCCACTGCAGCTTCAAATACCTGGTGGAAAGCCTGAAACCAGCAGCAGCAGATTAATGCCCATTGTTTTATATAGTGTTGTATAAAATGTTTGATCGTCTGCATACTGTTGGCCATGTAGTGCGTCTGATAACGTAAGAAGTTGAGCTAACTCATGGTATTTACATTAATGGTTGGTTTTGTAGCATCTGTCTTATTGTAGAGTTTGTTTTGTTCTCGTGTACATCATGATGTTGATTTGTTTTTTTAAAGGCCCATTTAGGCTCGGGTATTGCAATTAGCTTTTGCTATAAATACTTTAATGTAGCAACACTTCCTTCAGACTTCTCCTTATGCAGATAAATATTAAATGAATAAATCACACAGACTTGTTTTTGCAGGAGAAGTTGGAGTTGGACATGTTCAGCTTGGACCTGGAGACCTGGACCTGGACTCAATTGTAAAGCTTCCTTCATTCTCTCGTATATTCTCAAGTACTGTACTGTAGTGTCTGCTTCCTCCAGTTTTCCAGTGCTTATATATATATACACTGATTTAGGTTGCATTCTACTTTGTGTTTGTGTTACCCTTCACCAGTGACTTCCCACCATCCTGTTTACCTATGGGTCGCCTTATGCACACCATGACGCCCGTTTCGGATCACACGCTCTTCATATACGGAGGTCTTGGCACGGACGGAAACACTCTTAGTAAGTCTTGCCCACAAAATGTTGACCTATAGTTGTCTGCACGTCTTCGTCTTCTGTTGCATTACTTGGTTGCAAAAATGTCAAAATATACTACAAAAGAGAGAAAAACTGACGTTACTTTACTTTTATTTTTTGGACTGGTGTCTGTTTTGCATTTCTTGGTTGACGTGTCTTCATGCTCATTTTACGTTTCACTGTTGTAGTTATGTGTCTGTGATCGTATTGCATCACTGTTCAAGGTGGTTTTACATCTGTGTAGAGAGTTTTGGATTCTAGGTGGTGGTTCTGTGTGAGTCATTTGTGTCTCTTTTTGTTGTTTTGTCTTTTTTGCAAATGTTAAAAGTTGCAACTTTAAGGAAAGACATTCAGTCTGTGTTATATTATTGTTGCATACATCTGTAATCTTCCTTGTTTAAGGCACTCTGAGGGGAAAACTTGTGCTTTGTATTATGCAAAAACAAACAATCACATTAAGATTGTTGGTTGTCCCATCAGAAAAGCAACAGACTGACCTTTTGCTTTATTTTACGTTTTAATGTTTAAACTTTTTCTGCTAGATGACGCTTGGCAGTTTAACACGCAGAAGAGAGAGTGGACCAAGTTGTTACACCAACACAAGGACAAGCCCAGGTAGAATATTTCAAGTACTTTTATTTGCTTATTCTAATGAGAAAAATTATAAACTCACATTAGTTAATTTATTTTCTTGTTTGTCGACATGAACATGAATTTAAGCCACAATTTCAGCTTTAAAAATCTGAATATAATCAGTTTGTAATATATTTTCTGCTCTCCCAAATATCTGTCTCCCTCAGGGTTTGTCACACGGCGTGCCTGGGGAGGGACAATGATGTGGTTTTGTTCGGGGGAAGCAGCAACATGTGCATCCTTGTAGATTCGGTATGTGATGGAAAACTTCTATATTTTCCGGTTATTTTTTCCAAACTGTACTCTTTAACAGTTGGTGTTTGTTGAAAGCTTCATTTTAAGATCCACAACAAAGTGTTTGTGAGGTCAATGTTGTGTAGCCTAATCTTTTCCTTTGGATTGTGCAGCCGTCGGCAAAACATTGCAGCATAATTCCTTTAAATCCCTCCTTCATTCTGTTACTGTTTTAACCTATGGCATTTGTCCAGTGAACTAATTATAGCTAAGCAGTTGCGTTAAGTGTTACATAAAGAAAGCTTAAGTGGTTTAAGGACTCTGAGTATGAAGTGCTCATGCAGTGTGTGTGGCAATGAATCAACATGTGAAGCCAACAAATATAGCACTGTATACAAAATGTGTTCATGTTCATGCGAGCAGGAAATCCGAACCTGCTGATGTTTAGCAGCTATGGTGTTTACTTTGTTCACAATTTATTGTTAGCCTGGTTGTGTGCTTAATCAGTCAAAGCGTGAAACACGTAGTACAGCTGGGGATGATGGGAATGTTTGCAAATATTGACCAAAAAGAAAAGTAAAGAAAAACGGATCCAGGGACATGGGCTTGACATGGTTAAAATCAGGAGTTAACCAAAGTTTATTATTCTCTCAGAACCATGAACTTATGTCAAAATTGTGCTGCCTTTTAATATAGAATTACAATAAATATTTTCAATGTCCCTTAAACTGCAGTTCTTCAAATGGCCACTTGAGGCTGGCTCCAAATGTGAGTCAGTCCCCATAGACCTCTATGTTAAAATTCACCACGTTTCCCGCCCTGTACAAAAAAAAAGTAAAGGATGATTGTAAGAGGTTTTTTTTTTAGTTTTTTTTTACGACTAAGCCCTTTACATTTTTTGGGATGTTAAGGAAATGTATTATTAGGGGCCTTGTTGTTTTGAGGCAGGTGTGGCTAACTTTCCTTTGTGCTATGTCTTAGCTAATTTAGTCACTGAATTTGATTTCACTCCACTATTGCAGCAAATGCTGTATTTTCTGGCTACAATAAACATAACGAAAATGCAAACTCAAGGCTTCACAATAGCTGTGGTGACACACTGCTGCACATGTGCATTGATTTCTGGACCAAAATAATTGATAAGGCGATATTTCCATCCATACAGCAAATTTAGCAAACTTGAGTGAAAATCAATTTTTTTGTAGCTGTTTTCAGATGCAAAGTAATATTTGACAATAAATAAGATGATTAAAATGTTAAAAACATTTTAAAGAACAGAAAATAATACTAGATTGCCATCCGTTTTCAATGTGTTATTTTCAATCCTTTCCTCAGGTCGCTGTTCTGAGGTCGCCATCGCAAAATCACTGCAAAGACGTGATCGTCTTCCAGACTCAGCCGTACTCCCTCTTCAGGTATGTTGAACCCTCCCATGTTTTATTTCTGATGACGTCTGTGGGCCAGAATACAACTTTCAACTCTGACTTCTTAATAAATTATAAGTCTGCTTTAGAATATCTTGGACAGTGTGGATTTTGTACTTTCTGTTCTGTCAGCGGTCGATCACAAGCGTTTGTTGTTCTCGCTGTGCATCGAGTACATTGGGATTATTTAAGGTTATGTTTGCAAGTTGTCACCATTCACACACACGATTAACCAGATTTAACAAGTTCCACAGAGAGCCTTCAGACACATGGAGCTATTTATACTCGCACTGTGGTGGACCCGTGTGCCGCTTCACATCCAACAGAGGACATTAATTGCGTTGGGCTAACAAGCTTTATGCAGTGTGCGTATGTTGCTAATGACACAGGTCTCCAACAAAGTTCATGTTCTTTAGATGTTACCTAAGCATTGAAATGTTAAGAAGTGAAACTGCTAGCTAGCTAGTTAGGGTTCCAAGGTTACCTTTGGTTTACATGGGGCAAAATAATCTGGCATAATGTGTGCTCACATTCACTCCTACTTTCATGTAGCCTACACTCAGGACTTTTGCTAACAGGGTAAAGCAGTGGGATAACCTAGGTTACATACAAAATGACTCTGTCCCATCTCTGAATCACTTACCTGTAGCAGCACAGTGCTAAGATTTATTAGCCAGCTAGCTTGCTAACTAACACTTGAAGAAAGAACTTCAGGAGATGATTGTAGGGAATAATAGCTAGCTAGCAACGCCCTGATACGTTGGTGTGCTCTTCCCAATTAGCCTATATGTTAAAATCAGGTTGTTGCCAATGTTATTTCCCACATGGCTGTACTGTTGCACTCAAAATATTAGCTCTTAAAATTCAGTTTTATCTGCACATTAAAACACTCTAACTAGAATGGAAATATTGCAACCAATAGCTGTGACCTAAACATGCAAATTACAGTAAAATACACCACCAGTGAGTAGACAAGCATGTTGACAGATGAGGCCATGTTTATTCTTTTTTTTTTTTTTTTTTATAGGGATGTACACTTGAGTATAATAAAGTCAAAAAATGTCATGTTGGTTGTTTTTCCTCTTTTTAGATTGTGTGAGGACTCCATGGGGAAAAACCCGGAGCGGTTTGTGAAGCAGCTGAACTGGCTGCCGTCAAAGCTGCGCAGCAAAGTGGAGAAGCGAGTTGCCTTCTTCTCGGCGACCCCTCCGGTTCTCACAGCCTGAAGGGGGACACGTCTCTCTCTTTTAGATTCTTCTGAGCCGGTCAAATATCACTGAATTGTTTCCATTCTTTGTGTTGGGAATCTGTGTTTTTGTGTCTCATGGTTTAAGAAAGAAAAAAGGTGCTAATGTTGAATTATTTTAACTTAAAAATTATCTGTAAATAAAGTTGTGTTTTTTTTTTTTTTGCCTTATTTTTAAAGACTAGTTTAGATTAGGGATGATTTTACTCTTTATAGTTATTTGATCATGTGCAATCTGTTCTTGAATAAAGGTGTGGATATTTTGCACGTAAACTTTGTTGTCATTTCCTAAAATAAGAATGCATCGTCTTGATCTTAAAATAAAACACAATACAAAGTTTGATATTCCAATTTTATTTAAATGGGCTTACATGATTAGAGTTGAATGTGTTGTATGGGTTTTAGAAAATGTCAGAGCATGAATTCCTTGGTTCAACTGCATAAAATGTAATAATTTCCAGACTTGAAAGCATGTGTTTCTGTCAGAGCGGCTGTAAGAAATGTACATAAATGGGTAAATGTTACCCGAGAAAGATCAAAACTATTCATGTGTGAAGCAAAGCAGGAAACGGTAGCTGGATTTATCATGCTTCCTTTCCGTTTTGTGACTATATTACCATTTATTTTTTCTCTCTTACTACCTCTTGTGAGTTTCAGTTGCAGCACTTTTTCACTTCTTTGTATCACAGAAATCCTGAAAGTGAAACTGCACCTAAATGCTTTGTTCTCCTTTACCTAAATTTAAAAAATGCTGAGCCGAGCCAGTCATAGGAAATGTTAAAAAAAAGAGCTTTCTCTATTATGTAAAAAGAAGCCTGATGGGTGTCTCTGACAGCAGATTTACAGGGCAGCCGGTGATGGGAGGAGGATGTCGTTTCACACCGGTCTGACGTAGTTGGCAGGCAGCAGGCCTCGCTGTCCCGAGCGCTGGTTGATTCCAAACATCCACCCCTCATCTATCTGCTCCACGTCTGAGATCAGATCGCCCTCCTGGAGGGACACTTCATCCGCGTCTGCCGCTGTGTAGCTGTAGATGGCCTGGAAACGCTTCTGTGGAGGTTAATCCAACATGAACACACACACACAGAAGAAGAATAACAGAGCGACTTTAAAAACGCATTATTTACTTTACTGACTCCAATGTGACTGATTTGCATTTATTTCCCTTCTCAGTGAGATAAACACTCGTCCAGCATGTTGATGATGCAATAACACGGGCAGCAACTACAGACTCAGTCTGCAAACTACACACACAAATACACAAAGACACCAATAGAAACACTCACAGCTCAGGCACTTTTAAAGATCCAAAATTCAACACTTAAACATTTTTATTTTCTAATTCTGTACCCAGTTTTGCAGCCAGCATTTCACAGCTGTATGAAGAGAACAGCAGGAAAAAGCAAGTGGTCATAAAGAGACTCGACAAGAAAATGTTTTATTCTTAGAATCGGTCGCAAAATCACTTTTTGTTCTGATATTAACAGCTTCAATTAGACTCCTTACTTTAAATTACAGGATATCTAAATACTAAAGATTGAAATAAAGATATTTTAGACCATGTTGAAATCTGTTACAACTTGCCGAGCCCCTGCGCATACACACAGGTCAACCAAGGCGTTTAAAAAACACACACACATACACAGTTTTGTGTGTTGTATGTTCATGTGATAGCCTTACCCCTCCAGCAGGTGGTGCTACAGCAGCAGGACGCACTTGTCCGACTGGCTGACTGCATCTCTCCTGGTTGGGCTGCTGGCCTTCAAAGTCTAAAAACACACACACACACACACACACACACACACACACACACACACACACACACACACACACACACACACACACACACACACACACACACACACACACACACACACACACACACACACACACACACACACAGTCAATAACACATCAACTTTGAAATATCGTCATCAAAAGGTTAATGTCTCTGACCTTGTCTGTTTTCAGGAGGCGGTGCGTCACTTCGAATCCTGCTCTTCTCAAACTCTTCATGGTACTTTATCTGTAACACACATCAAAAAACACACACACTTCAACATCACAGTAAGACTCACACAAAAACATTCGACTGTTCAGTACCGCTCGCCATTTAAGGAGGTGCTGAGAGATGATCAGGGAAGTTATCAATGCTGCCAAAGCAACAGTTAAAGGAGAGAAAAAAAAACGTTTAACACCATCAAGGTCATGTCTGCTTTGAGTTTACTTTATCAGATTTATTGCATTTGATTTTCTCTCCCTGCAAAAAGACTTTAAAGAGGCAACAAGATTGAATGCACCAATGAAAAATGTGCATCAACCATTGTGGTGAATGATACCATTTGGATTTGTTGAAGTCGCTCTAGTGGTCATCTTTTTTTCAACTTCTGTAAAAAAAAAAAAAAAAAAATCTAATAGAGTTCCAGCTTTCATGGGGAAGAGAAAAAAACCGACCCCTCAATGTCCTCAACAGACCTCAGGAGGAGCAAACAGAAGGAGGACATGACGGGAAAAGCTGCAGGACAGTGAGTGAGATTAAACGGGATGAACGGAGAAGGAAGAAAGAATAAAAGATGGAGGGGTGAAGAAACAAAAAAGAGAACAAAGAGAGGGGAAGAAGGGGGAAAGAATGAAAAAGGAGTGATGGAAAGAAAATAATAAATATAAAGAGGGAGAGAGAAAAGTAGAGACATAGGAGGGGCAAAAACAGCAGAAGGAAGGAAGACAGAAAATGACAAGATAGGAAGATGGATATTTTATCGTCTCAAATGGGATAGTCTTATTCACAGATTCAATTTCAGATGAGTTCCAATGGGACATATGCATACAGTACATACAGTAAGATATCACAGAGCACATAAAGGGGTATGGATGGATGGGTGGGTGGATGTTGTTGAGGTTGGATCATTTAATTTGTCTAGTTTATTAAGTGCCGTGATTGCAGACACTACAAAACTGGAAAGAAGAAGTAATGAATAAAAAGAAAGAATAGAGCGGGAAATCAGTGCCAACAAAATAGGGAGAGAGAAAGAAGGTAAGGAAGGAAGGAAGTTAGAAAAGCTAAGAAGTAAAGGAACCAGTGTTAAAAAATGGAAGGAAAAGCTTTGCTCTCTTGACATGCAGCTTGTCACCCATCATTCCTCTCTCTAACCCCGGCTCTCAGGAGAAAAAGGGAAAGTTTCTGTGTGTGTGTTTCAGTGTGTTGATACATGTGTGCGTGTGTGTGTGTGTGTCCACAGCTGAGAGACTTTGACCATATAGGGCAGCTGCTCCTCAGTGGACGGAGAGAAATGTCTGAAATGTTCCTGAGCGTCTCTGCAGGATCTGAAACTCTCCACATCTGCCTCCTACTGTTTGTGCTCTCTGATCCAGTCTCTGCTGCATGAACTGAATCACAATACAGACTTTTTCAAAAGTAATGCCTCTCAATCATCACTTCTGGGCCTCCATACGTATATATGTGGGTGGGGACTGTGTCTGCAGAGACCCTGTCCTCTGCCTGGACTTTCATGTTTTGGTCTGTTTTGGTTGATAACCGTGGGCTGGCTTTTACCCACAAACACAGAGTTGGCCTGCTTTTTGTTGGACAGACTAGTGACCAACACTGGTGGTTAGCTTGTGCTAGCGTGCGGTGGCTTACGGTGTAGCTACAGACAGTAAACGTGCACGCTAACCCTGCAGTGAGGGCCATTTCTGGTAGCGCTGAAACCCAGGAGGAGGGGCCGACATTGCTACTCTCTCCACCTGAAACTACACGTTATATGCAGTCAGCCAATTCAGTCCAGTGGTTCACAACCTATGGGTCAGGCCCTTCCAAAGGGTCCCCAAATTGTTCATTCATTCGTTCCTTTATTGATTATTGCAGTGCATTATGGGGCGGCTTAGTATGACCAGCGTGCTCCTGTTTCATACTTAAAAATTCTGGCCCATCTAGTAATAATCAGGGTATTTCTCAAATACACAAATTTGTATACTATGACATTAGATCTTACTACTTAATCAGTTATGAAGGTATGCAGTTTCGGTCACAGCCGTGGTTTTAAAATGATCTACTGGAACATTTCTGTGGTATTTCTTTGTTTTTTTGTATAATTTCCACAAGTGTGCAGCACAACAAGTTAAAGATGGTTTCCCAATTTGAGTGTTTGCTCGTGTGATTTGTAGTCGTACTTGAGTGGGTCTCATAACGACTGTTGGACCAGTTCAATAATTATGTTTTGTAAATCAACCTCGGGGGTGGTGAGGACAAATCTTACACTTTTACTCTAATCTGTCGTGGGTTGTTTTTTGTGAAACGTTCCACTTACGTTGCTGATCTGGTCTTGCGTCTTCTTCAGTCTCTGCATCTCCGGGGTGTCGCTCACCACGCTGAAACCTTTCCCCTTGTTCTTTTCAAAGTCCTCCTTGTAGAGCGCCTGAAAATGTACAGCAATCAACTTTAAGAGCAAAGCTTTAAAAAGTCGAAAAGATTGACACTCTTTCATGTCTGTATGCTAAATGTAAAGATACAACCAACAGCTAGTTAGCTTAGCTTAGCATTAAGGATGGAAACAAGAGGTAGTAGATGGCTGTGCTCTGTTCAAACAATTTAAGTTTTGTATGTCTGTCTAGTTTGACCTCTTACGCTCATTTATCAACACAATGGACCATGAATATTTCATCCAAATATTGCCTCAGTGAGTTTACCCGCAGCTAGCAACTGCGCCAAACAACAACAACACTTCACTTTTCGAACAAAGGTTTATTTTTTTTCACTTCAGTGTGAGTATGGATAACAAAATGGGACTCAGCTTGAGCTATAGAAGTACTGGTAGAGTAGACAGGCTAACTGTTTCTACTGGTTTTCAGTCTTTATGCTAAACCAAGCTAACAATTGTTAGCCGTAGTTTCATATTTCACAGATAAGAGATTGTATTTCATGTAATAAACTAATTCTCAGTCGAAAAAAATATATATTATAATGATATATATTTCACATGAAGTCAAAGATTCCCTGAACATTGAAGACACGTTTTAGTTACTGAAAAGGACAAAATTAATATGAAACACTTAAAATCATGCAGTTTTATCACTGAGTCATAAACTGCATTCACAGTATGTTGGGATCAGTTGAATCACATCTTGCTGTAAACGAAATGTTGCAAGAAAAACAGGCAGAAAAAGAAGAAGAGGGAACAATCACGACTATTACTAAAGGTACAAAGTACAAATAAGACTAATTCTTCCGATGTATGTCTGGTTGATATAAAAATGTTTTAAAGGGGACATATTGTGAAAAATCCACCTTTACAGTGTTTGTGAACATATATTTGGGTAACCTGAGTGTCTACTGAACCACAAAATGTGAAATAAACCCATCCAGTCCTTTGTTTGTGGTCTGCATAAGTCTTACAACACAGAGAAAAATGCTCCGTTTCAAATATGCTCTCCTTGTGATGTCACAGTGGGATTCTGGTCAAATAAATCCCCTCCCCTCCCCTGATATCTCCACCCATGGACTCCACCCCCAGCCTAGAGCAAAACCTTTGCGCAGGTCCGCCATTTTTATTCTCTCTACAGAGGAGTGATGTCTATCAGGAAAACTCAGGGAGGGGGGCTCGTTGCATTTAAAGAGACACACACACCAAAACGGAGCGTTCTGAGAGAGCTGGTTTATACAGGGTCACAAACCTCCTCTGGTGCTTGATTCATGTTATATTCTGACCAAAGCACAGCACAGATGTTTCATTTAGACCACAGGGGGACTGTTTGAAAAGGTGGAGAAGGGAGATAATATGTCCTCTTTAAAGGCCAACATAAGAAATTCACATATTTGGGAAAAAGCCATCCTTTTCTTCATTTGAATCATTTCTTTTAAAAGCGTTTTGATTTTTTTTTGTTTGTCTTGATTTAGTCAGCAATGATAAATTCAACATAACCTGAATGCAGCATGGATCAAAACCATTAAAGTACGATTTAACAAACAAAGAAATACATGTTTGGGACACATTTCATGCAGACAGATACACAGATGGAGGTTTGACAGACGTTACATCTAAAACACCTCTAATGTTGCTCAAATGAAAACGACAGGGGTCAGTCGATGAGTTGTTATGACTCTTAAGACGAAACGATGAACAAGGTGAGATTTATTAGTGTTATTGGATTTTCTGAGGATCCGCAGTTTTCAGGTCGAGCCGGACGTACGTGACTGATCTGGTCTTGCGTCTTCTTCACTCTCTGCATCTCCGGAGTGTCGGCCACCACGCTGAAACCTTTCCCCTTGTTCTTTTCAAAGTCCTCCTTATAGAGCGCCTGGAAATGTGTCAGGTTGTAATGAACTCAGTCTGTAAAGATAAGCCCCCCCGCCCCCCCCCTCTGAGCTTTTATCTCAGCCCAAAGAGGGTCGTATTCTTCAAATAGGAACAGCTGGATTATGAGGTTATAGACATTACCAGGCTGAACACACACATGTCCTGTTACAATGTACATAAACACACACATGTCCTGTTACAATGTACATAAACACACACATGCAGCGCTTTAAATGGCAATTTGTCAAATTTCCAGTGGATGTTTTGGCCTTGGGGGAAATACTTGTAACAATAAACAAAGCTGGAATATTTACTTGAAAGAGAATCTGAGGTCCTCAAACACTTTGCAGACACACACACACACACACACACACACACACACACACACACACACACACACACACACACAGAAGTGAGTCATGTTCTTGCTATGAGGAATATGCTGCCTCAGTGAGAGAGCTCGCCTGCCAGGACTTTTATGGTTATAAACAATGAACCGGGTCAGTTGGATGAGAGGAGAGAGAGAGAGAGAGAGAGAGAGAGAGAGAGAGAGAGAGAGAGAGAGAGAGAGAGAGAGAGAGAGAGAGAGAGAGAGGAACAGCTTTTGGTGTACATCTGACTGCTGTTATCTTAACATCATGTAGCATGAAAGTAAAGTTAAATGATTAGTTAGATGGAGGGGATAACCAAAAATGGAACCCGCTCGCCCACACGCCTGTGGTTAGGTCAGCTGCTAGTTTCAGATTTAGTTTTGAGCTTTGAGATCTAACACTTCAGTAACAGTGAGTGAGCTAAGCTGTAGATGTGTTTCACTTCCGTTGTTCAGACGATACAGTTTGCTTATATTTAGCGTATGTGGTTTGTTATCTTAGCGCATATCTTTTAAACATGTGAAAACCATGACAGTGATATAATTTAAATGTAGCTTAGCTCGAAACTTATCGATTGTGTTTCAGTTCTTACACTGATCTAAAGTATCTGATTTTGTAGCTTCGGTAAAAGTAGCCAGCAAAAAAAAAAAATGTGAATGGAAATGAAAGTATTTAGAGAATATAAAACATTATAGCACAGGTTAATTGAAGTAAAAAAAAATTGCAGTAAGGCAGCAGTATATTGCTAAAAGATTAGCTTGTTAGCAATAATGCAAACGTGGCAACTTTGCCCATAGACTGTACATTAACATGGACGAAGAGAATCAGCCGCCTTGGCGTGAAGCCAAAAGAATTAGACTGGCTCATAAGCCCCGCCTCCTCTATGCAAACAGATAAGACATTGGTCAAAGTACAAAACCAAAATGCACATCAGATATATTTTTCTCAAACCTGATTTCATCATGATAGTTGTTTGTTTTCACACCATTTTGTGTTTTATTCACACTGCGGCTTTTCCAGCCAATTTACACCATTGATTGATTGACAGGAGTATTCAGTAGCATGCTGCAATTGTGTTCCTCAGATGGTGAAGGGATGACCCTCTCTACTCTGTCTTTAACAGAAGTTAAAATGTTAGAAGTCTAACATGTCACTCTTTATATATAAACATTAAACCGTATTCTTACTCTAAGTGCAAATTAATTATTTGAGTTTAATTAAATGTTTCTGAGCAGGCAGAAACCAAGGGCAAAATAATCACCACCTCCTCAACATGTTTTTAGGACAAGGAAATCATAGAGTAGAAATGAAACTGCTAAGGTATCTCTTCATTCTCCGTGACTTGGTTCACTTTGTTCTTCCCATCAGGTTAATCTACTGGCTTGGAAGGTGTGATTGGATTAGAGATTAAAGACAGCGGCGTTCAGTAAGGGGAGGATGAGATGAGCCGCTGCCACACGAGAGAAAGAAAAGGAGAAGAGCCCGCCTTGGAGATCCCTGAGGAGGAAAACTCAACTCTTTATAAAGCTCACATGTGGTGATGTTTCGACCCCTCTGTTTTTACATCTTATTTTCTCTCTTCAATAACAAAGTCAAGCTGGCCCGTTGTCAAAGTGTCGCTCAAAGCGCTCATTTAAGTCAATCACAGAATCCGGTTGTGCACGCGAGGATGCGTCCTCTTCTCCTGCTGAGTTAAGGAGACAGATAGAGGAGAAGACACGCTGAGTCATCGTGACGCAAAGAGATTAAGGAGCGAGTTATCTCAGCTGGAGGCAGAAAACAGGGACAAAGGCAGGAGTGAAAGCAGAGACGGAGTTGAGTGACAGTGGCTGATTTTTTTTTGTTTGTTTTTTGGTGGGGGGGGTTGTGTGTGTCTGACCTGGCTGTTGAGCATGCTCTGCTGCTTGAGACGCAGGTTCTCTGGGGTGTCAGTCACTATGGTGAAGGAGGTTTTGGGGTAATGCCTGAAAGAAAGGAGAATAAGAGATCAGACTCACCCACCGAACCAAAGCTAAATTTAACTGAAAGCCTTGTTTATATCTGTTAATGCCAGCCTGATCTTATTCTAGGGAACATAAAACACAGTACGCTCCTCATGGTGAATACTCTGCTTCAAAAAAAAAAAAAGAAAACATTTCCTCAATCAAGATCTGATGATTCATGATTCTACCTTTTTGGATAGATTTTCCTAAAACTTGGGGTGCAGTATACACCTCATGAACACAGGGTTTGATTCCGACTTTGGCCCTTTGCTGCATGTCATCCCCCACTCTCTCCTCCCAGCCTTTCCTGTCTATCTTCAGCTGTCCTATCCATCATTCCATTATCTTTAGCGCTTTTCCCGTTTGGGATCGCGGGGGTGGGGGGGCTGGAGCTGATCCCTGCTGTCATTGGGCGAGAGGCGGGGTATCAATCACAGAGACAGACAACCAGCCACACTCACATTCACACCTACGGGCAATTCAGAGTCTCCAATTTACCTAACGAGCATGACTTTGGACTGTGGGAGGAAGCCGGAGCACCCGGAGAGAAAATGCAAACTCCACACAGAGAGGTTTCCTGTCCGACGGGGATTCAAACCAGGAACCTCCTCGCCGTGAGGCAACAAAAAAAGGAGACATTTCCTCAATCAAGGGTCATAATTCTACCATTTAAGATACATTTAAATACATAACTCAGGGCGCCGTACAGCCTAGAGGTTATGTTGTGCACCTCATGAACAGAGGCTATAGCTGCAGCGGCTGGGGGGTTTGATTCCGACATCGGCCCTTTGCTGCATGTCATCCCCCGCTCTCTCCTTTCTAACATGTCTCTCTTTAGCTGTCCATATCCAATAAAGGCAAAAACGCCCAAAAATTAAAACCTAAAAAAAAAATCCCAACATGCTTGTTGGAAAGAGATTAAATTCCCAAGAGACTTATTGGTTAGAAAGATGAATTAAAAACTTTCAAATTTCTAAAATGTTGGGATTTGTTTTTGTGTCATTCAAACTGATCTCTTCACTGTCAACCTAACTTTTATTTCCAGTCAACATATTAACCCATACAAGAGACATTATGGCCTACATGTTAAGTTGTTAAATTGTACAAATGACAACGATTTTACATTCTTTTGGCAGGTACACTACGGCAACAAAAAGGAGACAAACAAGAAGAAATGTAGATTCAAAATCCTGCAGTCCCAGATGTATGATACAAGAGCATTCAGACATGCTTTGGCACAAAATCAGATGTGTTCCTGGTAATCTAGTTGTTGTCTGAACTTATCAAAACATTTGAAGCGTCGGGATGGTCCGTGTGCTGCGAACACTCACATACTGCAGTAAGGTTTCTTCTCAAAGCCTTTGTAGGTCGTCATGCTCAGCGCCATCTTGCAGACCTCGCAGCTGAAGCAACCTTTGTGCCAATACTGGAGGGAAGACAAGAGAGGGGAAAAAGTCAAGAGATATAAAGTGTGGAATAATCCTGAGATGCTTCCAAATGCGTATTCATTGTTGTTGAATTGAATGTTGAAATACAAGCGTTTGGTGTTAGCTGAAAGAGAGGGGAAATTCCTCTACATGAGAGTGCAGCTGTTTCTCTGCTGTGAGTGAGTGCCAACAAGAAATGTTCTCAGTGCAAAATGACCCCAAGGAATTGAATTGAATTTGTTGAGATGCATGTTAAAATCTGTGTACTGACTTCCTGATATGTGCCTGTCTGATAAAGGGAAGTAAGGTGGGTTTAAGTCGCCTCACCAGTGGTGTCTTAAAAAGTGGGTAAACTCTGAGTTAGTCCCACAAGTGGCTCGTCCAGCAGAGGATAAACGGCCTCTGATATAAATTGTGATATGTAAGACTTCTCTTGCATATTTAGTTAGTGCGTACGATCCACAGAGTAGGGAGGTTCATCCCTTCACCATCTGAGGAAAACAATTGCAGCATACAACTGAATATTGTGAATCAATCAGAGGGGATTCAGACGTGGGTATACCCTGTGGTATATACTCTGAATATAACCTGAACTAAACCAGCCTCACTTAAAGGTATGTTATTGATTTTTTTTTAGACTTGTTTCAGCCAATAAAAGACAGGTGTCTATGTTTTTACAAGATGTTCTTTAACTGAACTTTTAGTGAAAAATCCAGTCATTAAGAAATGATGTCATCGCATAGTTTTTGCAGCAGATTGACGCGACCGCAGTTCACATAACTCTGCACTCCTGCAGCACGTGTAGCAGAGTATCACATGTTGTTACAAATTAAAAAAGATTCAAATATATGTTCTTTCATACTTTTTATTAAACTATTAAAAGCTGAATTTGGAGTACATGTGCATACAAGAGAACAAAACAGTGCACAGAGAAATTGTGTTTTTGCATTCCAGCTTAACCAAATCCATACGCTTTCTGTTGTCGTTCATTGTGTCCTTTATTGTTCAAACACTACATTAGAAGATTTTCTGAACACTGCAGGGTGAATAATAATACAGCTCCCGAGAATGAATCAGGTTATTTACCTTTAGGCCCATTTGTGACCTTTAATTGATGGAATTAACCTAACTGAGTGTTGGGGTAACAGAGGGTTATGGTTCTCTGCTTACAGTCACATTAATAGAGTATAACTAACACACTCATAAAGAGAGGAGACAACGAGGGACACACACGCACGCACACACACACACACACACACACACACACACAGTTTCGATGTGCTCTGTCTCTCTCTTTAAAGGCTTGTGGCCAATGTTTATTAACCGGATGTGGTTTTAATTCTCATGCTCCCTCGAAGTTTGTGTGTGTGTGTGTGCCTGTGTGTGTCTTTTTTGTGCATGATATGTGATTACATGTTATATGTGAATGCATGTTAAATGTGAATGCATGTTATATGTGAATGCATGTTAAATGTGAATGCATGTTATATGTGAATGCATGTTAAATGTGAATGCATGTTATATGTGAATGCATGTTATATGTGAATGCATGTTATATGTGAATGCATGTTATATGTGAATGCATGTTATATGTGAATGTATGTGAATACATGTTATATGTGAATGCATGTTATATGTGAATGCATGTTATATGTGAATGCATGTTATATGTGAATGCAGTGGTACAGCATCACAAAGAGCATACTACCAAATGAAGTGCACTATTAGTTTGGGTTAAAAATATGAACCATTAAATCAGCCACAACATGCTTTACACAGATTAAACAGTTTGTGACAGAATTAAAAAAACGGCATAGTCTCTCATCTGTGGACTTTCAAGTAATTAAAGTAATTAACTAATTTAATAGGATGTATTCCAATTGTTTCCTCAGTCAATTATAGTCAATAGGTCATGATAGGCTACACAGAAAAATGAATATACAGTATTATATCCGAAATAAGAGTAAAATAAACAATAGAAATGCAGATTATTAAAGTAACATCTATCTGTAGTTATTGAGGCAGACTTGAATCACCTTACCTTATCAAGGCAATTAATTTTCTCTGTGGGGTAAACCGGTTTATTGCATCTTCCACAGGGTGGATTCATGATGGCAAAGGGAACACCACAAACCAGCAAACAAAAACCTCTCAGGTGTCCAGTTAAAGGTGCTCAAATAGCAGAGTTCAAGCTTCAGAAGGGAAACAGTCCACCTCTTCGTAGCTCGCAGAGTCAGACACATCAATTAATATAAGGACTGCTTCTCAAGGCGGGAGGAGTCTCCGTCCAGCAAGCATGAAGCACGAAGCTCTCACGGTGCCTTCACGAACCGTCCAATGTAAGGAATTTCCCAATTTGTTCTTGTCAGTGAAAGGTTAACAGACCGGCGTCGAAATAAAGCAATATAGCGCAGATTCTCCACATGTCAAATGATCCACATTCATGCTTCATACATTCTGAACTTAATGTTTGTATTCAAAGACTTAAAATAGCACCTGAAATATTAACACGACAACGAGTGTTTAGATTAACTTGTTTTTCGTGGAGCACATTAAGGTAGCATTGAATGAATCGGTGGAGAAGGGCATCTTACACTGAGAATGATTAAAATATAAAACCGTACTGTAATAGCAGCTCAAAATGCTCTTGTGATTTTTAAAGAGGGAAATAAAGGATGGTCATCAGCGTTTATTTGGTATCAGTAAGTAGTTGGTATTTGGCGCCATCTGGCGGTGAGGGTTAAAATCTACATCTCGTATAACTGTGGACGGGAGCTACACGCTAACCCTGTTAATAACATACAGTTTTAAATCGTGCTTTAGGGTTTAATTACGAAGGTGCAGACACTAATTATGTACCCTGACCCACAAACGAACAAACACTACTATAGTAATGATGAATACACAACACTCCGCTCTGTGGATATCATCGGGGGTATAGCTCAGTGGTAGAGCATTTGACTGCAGATCAAGAGGTCCCCGGTTCAAATCCGGGTGCCCCCTCTTTTTTTAACCACCTCACATGAACTTTATCGTGTTTTTTATAAATTCCTACAGAAGTGAACGAAAATAACAATTACAACAGCAAAAACTATTATATCCGTTAGTTTTAATTTAACTGTTAACGGTTGCAAGCGCCATGTTTAATACCATTCACATCATCATGTCGTGACAAATATATATATAGATATATAAATATATCTTTATTGTCGACTCAATCTCGCATTATTTCACTAACAGTATCAAAACCACAATCTTTCCAGTATCTTAGTAGTAAACAGCATCTTTCCACAAGTGGCAGTGTAGACACTGTGTAATATTCCATTATTGTATTTTTTTATTTAACTGATGTAAATATGTTTGATTTTTAACTTTTTATTTTTTAATAATTATATTCCTGTCTCCTGTTTTCTTGAGCTGCTGTAATGCAAAAATATCTCCCATGGGAGGTCAATAAAGTTTATCTTTATCTTTGTCTTCTTTAAGACAACATCAATAGTTTGTAAAATAAAATAATATAGTAACTACTTGGACTATTCCACTCCCCCCCTATCTATTATGAATGGTATGTTCCACCTCCTCCACCTGCAGTCTTCAGTTAAAAAAGTTTTATTTCTACGTTTTCTCAGTAAACTCACCACTTCAGGTATTATCAGACACCTTCGTACGCTTTAGTGAACTGTAAGTCACATACTTGTTGATTTGTCATTTGCAAAGGTAATTTGACTTCCTTATGGGCTTCCATCTTCAACTCTCAATTTAAGAGGTAATTAATCATATCATTCAGTCAGCAGGTTTTAAGGTCATTTATCTTTGCTGTGACACACGTTTTTACATTTTTAACGAAAAATGTAAACATGTTTTAGCTTGTATTTATGATAAGTTGGCTTATACCTTATTGGTGAAAGTGAGACCTAAAAGTTAAAAGGGGTTTTCCCTTTATTGTATGAATTTGGCGCCATCTTGTGGCAGTGCTAGGTATCACCTGTCATACAAAAGTGGTTAAAAACCCTAACATTCACAAAGGAGATAAGTCTGTATTTAAATATTATCTTAATGCTGAAGGTGTGTTAAACTGTAGTTTACCAAATACTCTATTTTTATTTATCACTTAAGTGTTGTGGACAATAAGAGTTAGGATTATCTGTGAGGATGCAGCAAATTTAAACATTATTGTTGCCTTTTATTCCTTGATATTTTGTCTTAATATCGACAGGTTTTCTTAAAAATTGAATTATATGCAGCAGTTTTAATGCACACTGTGCACACAAACTATGCAGATGATTGTATGTGACTTTCCTACATGCTTGAATGATGTTTCGAATTTAGAGCTCATTTTTCTAAGAAATCAAAATAGGGTTTAGCTGCAGTTTTAGAATAAAAGCTTGTTACCTTATAGCACTTATCTGATCGTCAATCCACGTTAGATAAAGAGTGCCAATCCCTAACATCGGCCAAGATTGTCAGTCCCCAAGCATGACATCGACTTCAACACTCACCAGCTTTTATTAAGACACATTTTAACAGAAAGATTAAAAAAAAGCTCTCACAACTTGATGCCTCCATTAAATCTCATTCAAATAATATTATTCCAGAGATCTTCATGATGATTATTTAAATCACTATCAGTTATATTGCTAAATATCTGTAAATAGTCCACAGAGAGAGAGAGAGAGAGAGAGAGAGAACATTTCATGAACCACTGGTAACATGGAAATTTCCTGACACAAAAAATAACTACAAAAACTGAATGAAAACAAAAAAAGACACATAGTTAAGTAGAGTTTTACATTGGTTTGCAGTATGAAGGCTTGTTTGATTCATTCCCTGACATCCCCCTCGTAGCGATGGGTATTGTACAGTTTATTCTGTACATTCAGCTTTCTGTCACTCAGACCCTCCAACCCTTGAATAACACGACAAATCCTCTGTGTGTTTGTAAAGAGCAAAAGACTCAGAGAAAAACAGGCAAGAGCTTCAAGAGCAGTTAAAGTTTAAAAAAAACAAAACGTTCCAGCCGCCAAGGTCGGAGTAGGGGAACCCTTTGATGATGGTCGTCCTGATTGTCCATATTGGTTCTCTTGCAGTCCTTAAGATGGTGTCCTCCATTTCTCTTTCTGAGTCCTGCAAGTCCAGCACCCTTGGCATCACTGCTCTGCTTCAATGAAGCCTTCCTTTTCATGACCACCCAGCTCGACTTCAGCATAATTGGAGTGACAGCCCTGGTTACGAAACTTCATAGACGGCCAGTAGTTATTGGTGCGTCGCTACACATAACAGAAAGAAGTTGTAAATGGCCAAGCGGTGGAAGACACAAGTGGTGTCTCTTAAGTTCTGATATATATATTCTTTTGTTCGACTCACCTGCATGAGGTAGAAAGGTGGAGCCACTGTGGGGTGTGTGTTGATGTAATAGACAGCCAGTAAGGTCAGAGCCACGAGCAGAGCCAGCGCAGCCACTACACCTGCTATGATGGCTGTGTTCTCTGGGATCCCTTTAGGTTGGGGAGGACTTGTGTCTAAATCTGAAAGGACAGAAAACAGAGATTTAAAATGTCAAAGCTGTGCTGCATGGAAAAAGCCTGGCTAAAGAAGCGCCTCTAGATGGAGTCTAACAAGTGTGTTTTTTATGGTCTACTTGAGGTCTGCATGAGGTGTTGTTTTACATTCCAATAGTGTGTCATAAGATGTATTATATTGCTAAATACTCCCATGCATGCTCAGGAAAACATCTAGAATTAGCTTTATACAGCGGAAAAACAGAAAAGAACAGATCTGTGTTGCATTATCTGTGTGCATATAAAACTCTGACGAACAACTCTTGAAGAGCCCGGCCAGTCGACCATTAAATCGCAAAACAGAGCATTAAACAGCCCCCACAAAGCCTTTTAAAAAAATTAACCAAGATGGATAAAAGGATCATTTCAGTTTATTACAACTTGGGTTTTTCGAAGTAGCTTTACCCATTTACCACAGATACTGACATTAACGTACCAAAATAGTTTCTGATATCTGGGAACACATGGGCATTGCTACATGGTTGGATGTGGCAAGAAAGAGCAACTTTCCATCAGTGTAGACCAGGGGTTCCCAAACTTTTCAGCTTGCGACCCCCAATATAACGGTGATAGATACTTGGGACCCCACATTTGACGCACTAGGTCTCTCCAAACACTGGCATTAGAACAGCTAAACAATACGCCCAAACACCATCATATTATTTTTGTAATTTATTGTAAGAAACTACTTTTTTTACATACTGTATTTTCAAATTAATGGGTGAAATATCCAATTTTAAACCATTTTCTATTTTTATATGTTTTTGGAAGGAATCTCGCGACCCCCCTAACAGTGTTCCGCGACCCCCCAGGGGGTCCCGACCCCCACTTTAGGAACCACTGGTGTAGACGAAAGATCTGCAATGCTTTGTTTGAAAGTCATGCCAAAAGTGAGCACACCTGAACTCTTGATAGCAATACTCAGTGGAAAAACTGTGTGAACTAGAACTACTTCAAGGTTAGAATAGAATAGAGTAGAATAGAATACATTTTATTGTGTACTTTTTTGCGCAAAAAATGCAGAAATTTGTCTTTGACTTTCCTCTGCGTATTAGAAAACACAATGTGGCCAATTTCCACATGGCAGAAATGAATGAATAGTATCTGTAGTTCGCTGCCACTCTAGTCAATCATTGTGTTTCCACAGCGAGCGCCGCAGTCCGTCAGCGCCGCTATGCTCTGCTCTATTTCTATTTGCTGTGGTGGAATTTCTGTAGTTATTAGGTTTATTCACTGTTTTCTAATGTCAGTCAGACCTGATGGAGTTCAGCTGTTATTAGAACACCAAGTACAGCTTAAAGAGTGTCAGCTGTTCATCCTGATATCTGCAAGGATGTTTGGTAGACTTGTTGTCTGCTCCAGTGTTATTGACGTCACAGTTTACTCTAGGTGGGTCAATGTGACCCTGATAATGATAATGTCTTTTAGGATATATGCGATGCCTTTTCGAGAAGTTCGGCAGATGTGATTGAGCAAGACACGAGTACAGAAGTGTGATGTTGAATCATGTCTCCTCGAGTGTTCATCTGATGTATAAACTTTCATCAACGTAAGCCATCTGAGTCAACTGAGTCTTACTGTGTGGAGTCAAGTCTTAGTAATTTCTTCAACAGCTGCGAGTCTATTTTCGACGGAGTAAGCTGCAGGTAATGCATAAAGCTTGACAGAATATGACAACCCGGACAGGAAGTCAGACAAGAAAACGCACAGTGTCTGGTCAATTTCAAAATAAAACTTTTATAAACCTTTTACATTTTCTGCTGAAAATATACAGTCATCTCTCGACTTCATATGTATGCATTAACGTTCGAATGTTGCATCGCGTCTCTGCCTTGATCAAGGTTATTGGTCTGTGTGAACACCAGGGATACTGATCAAAGGTACAGGACGTCTAGCACAAAGTCTGACACATTGGACTGTTAGAAATGGTCATGGTAATAAACTTTCACCCTGATGTACCACCTTGAATAATGAGATGAACCCTTACTGTAATACCTCACTGTGTGTTTCCCCTAGAGTCTGCTCCAGGGAGATTTACCTCGGGTGACAGGATGTTCTCTGAGCACTGCTGAAGTCGGAGTTGGACCTGGAGAGGAGTGGTTGAAGGTGCCCGTCGATCCCTCAGGTTGTACTGGGTTGTAGTCCTCACAAGTGCTTTTTGCCTGAGTGAATTTCCACATTAATCACTCAACAAAGACGATGAACAGGTTCTCATTTCTCTTTTGTATGAATGGGAAATGTTTCTCACCTCTACTGAACAGTTGTATTGTATCCACTCTTGTTTGTGCCGGTCGATCCCGTCTGAGCATCTGAAAGTCAGCGTGGAAAAAATTGACGAGCCAGGTTCTCTGTGGTTTCATCACATGATAAAATCTGCCAAAATGTCACTTTACCGTTGAAGAGTGTTGCACCAGCCGCAGCCAGTTGTCAGGTTGGATGTTAAGCAGAGGTCGCAGGATATGTGTTGAAGACAAGCTGTAGGAAGCAGACAGAGACGGTTCTGGAGTTTAGGGGTGAGTAGTAAAGGTTGGCTGTGGTTCAAAGGTCGGTATGTAGGTGATACTTACTGGGAAGAGGTGTGAGCTCGAAAGCAGATCCGCTTACAATCTTGGTGAAGTTGATCTCGACGCGATGATACTCATAGATAGTAAATTGTTCCCCCTTTTCTAGACAGAATAGAAAGTATAAGCAGGTCTCCTATTTGTGTTTCTGCTTCGTCTGGTTTAAAGGCAACTTATCGTGTACGATATGAAGCACTGCTGGCGTTAAAAATTAAAAACTAACAAAAAAAGCATCTCAATAATAGCCTCATTAAACGTTCTTTACCTGAGCATTTTTCTTGCACCACCATTTCAGTGTTAAATCTGCTTACTTATATAAAAAAGAACATGTTTAAAGAACTGACCTGAGGGCTTTGAGAACTGAACCGGTAGCATAAAGGCTTCAGACAGTCCTACTTTCACTGGATGCCCTTTGACATCAATTTTCTCCACTGACATAGGAATCTAAAAAAACAAACATGGCGATCTCAGGACATTTCCGCTTTCAAATGAAAATGTATAAAATGTGTAACTAGAAGTGCAGACGGTTCAGATGAAGCAGGAAACAGCTGAACTCCTTCACTTACTTCTTTGTAGTTGAAAACAATGGTTCCATTTCTGTGGAGGACCGCCTGGAACGTATATGGCCCTTCGTCAGCTTGCTCATGCAACCTCACGTTGTCCCACTGAACCACAAATAGATTACCTGAGCAGAGCGGGACACAGACATGGGAAGGTCAGAAGAAAATCCGGAGCTCCCAGATACGTTCCCTGAGGAGCTCTTAGTTACCGTTGTCTGAGAACCTCACTGTTGAGTTTTTGGAGTAACCCGGATCAAAGTTGGCCATGAGGGGAGCGATGTATTGTGTGGCAGTCAGCATTCGATGAGTGATGTCTCCCATGTACATGAAACCTGGGGAGACACACAGGGGAAGATTTTTACAATGCATGCTGCATGATGAACCTACACAGAATACCTTAATTTGTAAAGAAGTGAGAGCTACACTCTGGTGTAGATTCAAACTCTAAATCTTAGATGGTACAGGATGCCTTTTTAAGACTATACAGCACGGAACAACCACAACATCATTTGACATTTGAGTTCTTTGTTGAGACAGAAAGGTTCATTAAATAAATTTGACTTTCAGTTTGTATCTCCTGAAGTCAGGCATTCACCAATGTTTGGTACAATCATCAAAACTCAAGTCTTGTATCGGCACTCGTAGCACAAAATGTCATATGCTAAGTTTTAAATAGGGATTAACAATGAATCACAATTCCATCATTATCCTAAATATCCATTTTTGCAACAAACACATCCCAAAAGTCAGATTTTATCAGAATGACTACGAAAAATGAGTTCATGTAGAGAAGCAATGTTTTCTACTTGTCACCTCTCATGAAAGCCTGGATATAATGGTCATGCTTTTTCACCATGTTGATCCATACAGGTGAAGCTCAATATAGCAACCTGCTACCTCAGGATATATTGGTGCTGATTTACTTTAGTAGGAAAAAAAACTGCCTTTGGATTCATTTTTTGGGGATTTAGGAGAGACAAGCTGCAAACACAGGTACTGTGTAAAATATTAAGAACAAAAAACAAAAGAAATCAAGACAGTGAGTTAGCTAGCACTTTAAAGAAAAAACAAGTTTGTAGTCCATGACATAAAACAGCCCCCGCCCCAAATTCTGCGTAATCCGGCTTTACTGTGTTGTCATGGGCTTGTACTTGTTTTAGTTTACAGAAGCGGGTTTACTTCCAAGAATTTTATCCGAGAGCCAATCTCGATTCAACCTGAAGAACATGATGCTTTGTGTGTATCCCCTCGAGGCAACGTCTCTGCCCAAATCTGAATCTTTTCCGAAACTTGACCAAATAATGTTTTCCCTTAAACATAACCAACACTTAAGACATGACACATTAGTTTGATTCAAATTTACGGTACAGTTTACCTGCTCATGTAGTAGCGTGGCAGCATTTTTTAAAGATACTGCAGCAGGACTGTTAGACTTACTGTTAGAATAACTCACGCCTGCTTGGTTATTGTCTTTGGGTTAAAAATGTAGGACATGCACAGCAAACTTTCAAGCAATTAGAATCATCAGAAAATAAGGCATTTATAGTCAACCAGATTTATCACAGCCTATATCATAAATGCATATCTCCCCAGGGTTGGACAGCATCTTCTTCAGCACACTGGAAGATGCTCAATCTCCTGATTGGAACAGTCAAACTGGCGTGTTGCTATGATATCAAAGTGAAACTCACCACCGGTTGCCACGATGACTTGCCTCAAGTTGTGTCCATAAAACGGGAAATCGAAAGAAAGCGCCACCCTCTGTGGAAAATACCAACGATCAGACACGGCTGGGTGTTGAATTAGCTGGATGTGTGTGTGTGTGTGTGTGTTATTGCTCATCTCACCGCTGCTCGTTGGTGTGCATTGGACAGGATGCCATGAATTTGGACTTGGCTCTCGTGCAGAGCATTTAGATTCACCCACAACTCTTTGCTCCGTCTGTCTGTTGGTCCAAAACTCTGCCATGAGTAATACTTTGTGGAGTCCTCCTGAGAGAAAAAACAGGGTGGTGAGGTCGTCACAAACAGCATGAAATATATTCAGTCTGATTATTAATAATGACCTAAAACTTCATAGTTTGCAGGATTTTCTGGCTAGATGAATAATGGGAGGAAAAACCAATTAAAATTTGAAGTTGAGTTACAAGTTGTGATTGTTTACTAGAAATGAAACCCCATAAGCATGGTTAGGGAGTCCCGCAGAGTATCATAGAATATGGAGAAGATTTGTACTTTCTTGTCACAGACTTGTAAACAAAGCTTAGCCTCAGTGAGTGGGAAAAAAGCAAACTTAAAATTGGATTGAAAAGGCCACAACTTAGTGCTTTAATTCCCACAGAGTGTGTCTGTGTGTTTTATGTGCAGACATTAAAATGTGGAAAGCATATTTAGAAGATGTCAGCCAAGAGTTTTGAAGTTTGCTGAGTCAAACTGCTGACTACAGTTGACTATCCATCATGATGACACTTGAACGTGCTCTTGAGCTTGTTCAAGAAATGGTTCATGGTGTTGTTTAAGTCACACATAAATAAACATGGCTACAGTTATGAATTCAAGTTAAAACAGGAGCAGATTGTCAGAAAATGAACCAGCGTGAAGGATTGATCGATGACAATTTTTGAAAGCAAAATTCTAAACAGTTCTTGGGTTCAGCTTCCTAAACTTAAACTAAACTGCTGGTTGAATTAAACAGCTCATTTGAAAACACTACTTCTGGCTGTGGAAGACGGGCATTTCACAATATCTGACTTCTTTTGAGCCATTATTGAGAGTTATCTTTGGGCTTTTTTGACCATTTTATTGTAGAGAAAGGACAGTGGATATAGAGAGAGAGAGAGAGAGAGAGAGAGAGAGAGAGAGAGAGAGAGAGAGAGAGAGAGTTGGGAACGAGACGCGGGAAAGTAACCACAGGTTGGATCGGAACCCTGGACGCCCGCCCGGAGGACCACAGCCCCCACACATGGGGCACACGCATCAATCACCACCACGCCACTGTCGCCATGACAATGAATAATTTTACAGGGAAAATAATGTGCAGATTATACAATCGAGAAATTCAGTATTTGCCCCAAAAACCACTTCATACCCATCTCATTCAAGGACAGATACGTTTAAGTTATTCATAGGATCTCCATAAGTATCCATACTGTAGAGGCCTCTTTTCCCCACTCTGATCTCTGCATATTTACAGTTGCTATCAGACTGAAAACGTTACTGATACCTCGACTAGAACAGTTGTAATATTTTTGTTTCATTTATTTCTTCCAGCCATTTTCTCACGACATGATCAACTGGTAAAACGAGAAGATTGGGGTTGATGTCAAACTAGGAGGTTGGTTCCAAACTCGGGGCCGGCACCCTACAAAGATCAACAGGATGAAGGTAAGAAGTATTAAGGTGGTTAAAGAAATAAATTAGGAGGCTTTTTTCAACTTCTTGCGAATTTTAGATCATCAGATTATAATATTTGGACAATCTCAAAATAGGGAAAAGTATTATTGAAGATATTAAACCAATGGAAAGAGGTTCTAAGAGCAGGCTGTTTTGTGTTAAAGGGATGTTTGGGAAGCACCCCACAACACATCTGTGACTCATCTCCTCTACTCCTGTCCTTACTGCTCCACTTGGGGGAGCTGTTTACACATAACACACAAAGCAAGAGCTTGTTTCCTCATACAGATCTCCATCCTTGATGGCATTATTAATGTATGCCACAGTTCAAGGTGACAGAGAGCAATGGTTCTGGGGTTTAGTGTGGGCTCTGAAAGTGGAGCAGTTAAATGCAGCACTCTCACTGCCTCTCTGGCTGCTCCATATACAGCAAGTGACCCACTTTCTCCCATCTCAACTGCCTGACACCAGCCGGTGTTTTCTAGAGGGAGGGTGTGTGTGCAGGGGGGTTTCTAGGTGAGGAGAGGGGAGTAATCATGCACTTTTTTTCCCCTCACAGCTGACTGGTTTATTGAAAGGATTCCCATTGGACAAAAGTCTTGGAAATTGGGATGAGACCTGCCTCCTTAAAAAAAAAAGTCAACGGCGGTAAGCGGCAGTACAACAGAGCTATGCCTGATCTTGTCCAAGTGAGTCATTCACAAGCACACACGCGCACACAAACTCCACGCACATCCACGCTTAAACAAACACTGCAAGTTGGCAGGACGAGTCCGTCGTCTGTTTTCAATTTGAACGGAGAGAAAGGTGAAATAAAAGCAAAACACAGTTTATTTGGGTTGAATTTTACTGAGGCTGATTCAAGTGCAAGAGGAGTCTGGGGACATAAGCTATAAATTAATCCTCATCATACACACTTAAATAAACACACACACACAAACACACACACACACACACAAACACACACAGGGATGTAAGAGTCATTTAATGGAAAACTGGCTCAGGACAAGTCCACCTGACGGGAATCTAACAACAAAAACCTCCACTCACAGCCTCTATGGCCCGGCACAGCGTTAAGTCTGTTGCCTCGATTGACCTTTCAGCACAGAATTTTTTTTAATGAAACCAGATTCGGTCCAAAGCTTTTAGAATCTAAAAACATTTTGATATAGCTGGGTAAACGTGATGATTATCTCCTTTAGAGTTCGAGTTAGTGAGGGTTAACCAGGCCAAGCCGACCAGTTGAACATAATCGTTCCAGTCTTTTACCTTTTAAATAAACTTTAAACTAAAATGCCCCTCACTTTGCTTATATGTGGAAGCATACCAATCTGGGACCATTGGGTCAGACCAGAGATAACTTTAAGCTATGTTAGCATCGCTTACACATTTGAAGATGTTTAGACTCCAGCCAAACTTGTAACCCAAACACAATGTGCTAGCAGCTCAAAGCCAAACAAACCAACCATCTTCCTCCAACTGGGAACATCACTAATGTTGGCAGTGTTCTTGTCGAATATGTCATGATGTCTTAACTGCCCATGGCACACAGATCAAGCAAATCCAAACTAAACAGAACCCCAAACTGAACGGGTCAAACTGGTGAAAAATAATCTCAAAATGGAGAGTAAAGAGAATTGTCATTTCAAGATACTTGTTTGACTATCGGGCCTAACAGAAATATTGGAAGAACATCTAGATCTGTTTTGATTTTCCCTTACCCCCTTTTTAGGGCCAACCTATCTGAAATTTAACATCATTTAGGCTGAAATGTATGTGAATCCATGGAAAAATATGAATTCTTCTTGGGTTTTAAGACTGGAATAAAGTGAAATAACAACAAACTTTGATGTTGTGCACTTTTGGGAAGGCATGCCCTCTATGTTAAAAAGTGCCTTACATATAGTGTTTGCTGTTCTTGTTGTTTCTTCTGCTTGGTTTCCTACTCATCGCCTGACAGTCTCATAACTCCCTTCATGTTGTTGATTGGATGATATCCTTTATACCAGATAATTGACTGTCAATCAGCGAAGTTAGCGGATTGAAATGTCTCCACCCAGTTGACTATTTAAAAGAAAACGCAAGTCTTTTATCTTTGTCCGACAGAAAAACGAAGACAGGTCTGGTTTTGTAATCGCTTCCTCATTCAGAGCAGAGGGGTTCTAAAGGCTGTATGAACTTCAACAGCCCTAATAAGATGTCAAAATATTGATTAAAGGGATTGCATCTCGAAGACAAGTAAGACAGTGCTGGCCATTGAGTTAACTGCTTTATACTGGGTTTGCTTGAGCTGCGTTGCTCTGGGAAAGCAAACTATACGCCTGCTGTCGCTGTAATTGTCCGTTTGAAAGCATGGCAAACTGACCAAACCTAATCAAACATGGACAAACACCAAACGAACATGTCCAGTTGGTCCAAACAGCTCCAAACATTTCCATGCACAGACAGACAGCCGGGGCACAGACAACAAACATCTGTGCTTGTTTGTGTTTATTGGAGAATGTTTGATTTGTGAACCATGAACCAAACACATCCTCGAGGACTTTTTCTCTTGTTCAAGTGAAGAACACAAATGCAAACAACAAAACAGAAACGATGCAAATATGTCAAAAGACAAGAAGGGTCTTGGAAATTTTCCGGTTGAGCTGCAAATATGAACACAAATGGCAAAATGTTCCATGCCCTCTTTACTCAGACTTCATACATTGCTATTGTGAATACGTCCAATTACATTTTTGCAATGATATGAAGGTCTGTATGGTGTTGGACTCATTGACGTTTTTTACATCATGTCTTGCCTCCTCCAACTTGAGCTTTCATTTGAAACCTACATTACTGTTGGCTATAAAGGAGAACCTGCCTCTGTCTACTTTTGTCTAAAGTCAACAGTCCTATTGTTTCAAAAATCACCTAGACTGCGTTTTTCTCGTGTTAGAATGGGAAACTACAACAGAGAACGGACAGTCACTTAGATTGTGTTTATTTCTCACCACAATTTGGGTCCCGTTGTCAGGCAGGGTGCTGATATCGAGTCCTCGTCCATCAGTGGACTTCTGGGCTTCTCTCTGTGGGGTCTTTTGGTCCCTCTTGGCTCTGTGAAATCCAGTCAAGTACCCATCCGTCCACAGATCAGTTTGACTCAGCGCATCTAGAAAAAGAAAGGCATTGTGGTAACTGGGCAGAGCCAACACATTTGAATCCAAGAACTGTTGTAGTTTGAAGATATATTTTTTATTCCGGCTGTGGTTATTCTAAATCTGTTATTCATGATCATAAAGATGCACACTGACAGTTCATCAGCAAATAAAGTGCCAAATATATTAAATCTCAATTTAAGAAACGCATGACCATTAGATTCTGCCCTTGTTTTTGAAATGTGTGAAAATAACTCTTAAATTATCTGGTTTAATATCGTCTTTAAATGCAATAGAATTATTATTTTTTGCTTTTAAAGCCTGTGGTCACATCTGTTTTTATTCTTTTTTAGTCAGCATAATGGAGATCATTAGCAGACAGACTTATCCAAAGAAAATCAAATCCATGTTCTGCAGTCTTGGAGCAGTAACTTGACTTAGTGTCTTAAGCAGATAAAGTAAGATGTTTTATTTAAATGTTTGCATTTTATCTAATCATGTGGGATGGGGTTTTGGCTGAACTGGATCCTTAAATGAGATTTTTAACATGTAAGTTCATAAACTGTCATTTAAAGTCTGGTAAACCATGACAGGTCTCTGATTTGAGATGGCACTTCAAGACATGTTTGAATACTTCATCAAACCTGCGCTGTCTAGTTAGCGCAATATATTTTTTTATGATTTTTGGTTGATTTGCTTGTTCATGTGACGATTCAAGGAGCAGCATTAATGGCAGCATTAAAA